>NC_079225.1:35809813-36109813 GCF_029633865.1 Lampris incognitus | reverse complement strand
CAGTCACCTTGAAAGTGGGAGAAGCATAATTGCATCAGGGTCGCAGAGAACATGTCTGCATTCATAACAGAGCTCACACCTGTCAATCAAAAGACATTATGAATCAGGGCTTGAGCGCCACTGCAAGGTGATCAGGTCGAGGCCTGAATCTCAATTGGACACGTAAAGATCACAACAAAGCGACGTCGTGACCTGCACAACTACTGCATATATGTGATACAAACTGTAGTTTCAAAAAATTTTTTTAATATATATATACTGTGTATATTTTGTGTAACAGTCAGACACATAAAGTAGACAATAGCTTTGGCTAGGCGCTGATATGTGAGCTCTTGATGTTGAGTTGTTCTGCAGCAGGATGAAAATAATGTCAAATGCAGGAGCGGACACACACACACACACACACACATACACACCCACACACACACACCCACAGACTTCGGCTCAGGCGCTGATGAGGGGATGCCGATTTCTCATCATGATGCCCCAAAACGAGCTTGGAATGTGACGGGTGAAGTGGCTCACCGTTGTTTAACACGGCCACGTTTCATTGGGCCAGAGGGGCCCACGCCATCACGAATACCAACTGAAGAGGTGTGACAGGGAGGAAGAGGATGAGAGGGGGCAGAGGGATGAAGACAGATGGAGAAGCAAAGCCTAATGGCTATTTCTAATTCCTTCCCCCTAACATCTATTGTCCACCTCTTGCAATGAGCTGTCACCCAGGCTTGCGCAGACGTCTGTGTTAGCCAATTGGTGTCTACATTCAGGGGTTACCCAGGTTGTAATGAGGCCCAATGGGCCTCATTCATCAATCGTCCGCACGTACAAATTTTTTCTTACGCGCCCATGGGATTTCTTAGCCCGGAAATTTGTCTCAGAGACCAGTGTAGAAACCTGGGGAACCCTCGAGTTTATACACCAGTTGGCTAACACGGATGTCTTTGCAAGCGTGGGTGATGGCTTGTCGAAAGAGGTAGACAATGGAAATAATAACCAGCAGGCTTTGCTTCTGTCAGATAATCTTGAGAGCCAAAATAATTCCAGGGGTGTGACAGACAGACAGACAGACAGACAGACAGATAGACAGATAGATAGATAGATAGATAGATAGATAGATAGATAGATAGATAGATAGATAGATAGATAGATAGATAGATAGATAGATAGATAGATAGATAGATAGATGGATGGATGTGAAAACGCAGGTTTACCTCCATACATATATTTACATATTTCTGCATATACATAAATCACAGTCATGTCACACTGCAGTGGCCACTAGTCAGGATGTGTCCTGTTTACTTTAATCTTCGCCGACCAGTCAACCATCCGTTTGAAAAATAAACCTACTATATGTCATGTTTGTCACCTTGTTTTCCCATCGCCAGTACCCGCTGTCTAATGATAGGTTAGTGATGGGTTTTCTGTAACCCCCCCCCCCAAAGTTACAGCCTTTATTAGAGAATACAGTTTGAACAATTGATCAAATTCATGAATTCCACCAAGGCTCTGGTTTATTTAAATACGCTGACGCGCCTTATCTATTACTGGCAACTTGTCCACTCACTCTCATTCTCTTACCCGGAAAATAGCTTGAAAAAAAAAAGCCTTGAAAAATAATCAAGTAAACAAATTACAGCAAATACATCTTTTAGTCATGATTATTGTTGCGCCGCTACATTACAACAGGGCTACACCTGTGTTTCAGTCCGCTCACCCCCGAATAGCCGTCCAGAACCTTGAGTTGGATAATTTAGCACACCCCCACCCCCAGAAAAGGTGGATTAATTTAGTACCCCCCCCTCCAAAAAAGTCATTCAGTCAGTGTTCAGCTGCTTGTCCTGATCTACTTTCTTTAGTCACAGTGCATTTGAGAACTCAACACTTCATGTCCTCATTCACTTATCAACCCCCTCCACTAATCACCCCCCCCCCCAAAAAAAACGAACGTGAAACGTTCTGTGAAATCAGGGAGTCTCGCCCGGGAACAACGTGGGACGCCCGGCCGTGAGCAGGTGGGCTTTCACTCCGCTGTATATATGTAAGCTCATTGAGAGGTGTAATCCACCTGACTACGGATCCTCCAACCGCGGCATCGGAATGCGTAAGAGAGTGAACGAGCCTGATATCGACTGAACGAGGTGTAATGACTTTCTCTGGCACCTGTCAGCTTTGCATGCATAGCAACAGCTGCGCTGCGGCTCACTCAAACAGCTCCGCTCCTTCAGATGGGGACGAGATGAAACGAAGCATCTTCAGCTGAATACAGCGTCTGAATGAGCTACTACTACACAGATAGATTTTTTTAAAAAGAGAGTAAAGATTTTTTTAAAATGAATGTTTTAGGAAAAAATAAATAAAAACAAAGACGAATCCCCCTTTTTCCTTCGGTCTGGCGGGATCTGGAATAGTGGAGCTGTGAATGTGCAGCATAGCAGGGGCATCAAGGAAGACGGCAGAAGACTGGAGATGGTAAACTTCGATCAAACGACCCTTTCAGGTGCCCGAGTGTTAGACACGAATAAATTTGCTCTTCTTCGGGGGGGGGGGGGGGGATGAATTTCTTCGATTGATTCTGATGTCTCATACAGAAGTTAAAAGTAACACAGGAGCAGATCTTGGCTCACAACTGAGTCACGACCAGGCCTGGTCCTGAATATCCAGATCTTCTGATAGGCCTTCAGCAGGTTGGTATTCACACAGCATTTCAGTCTCTGCCATTCTTTTCCCGGCAAAACCACGACAAGAGCTGTTATCTACAGCTTCTTGACTAACTATCCCATAGCATGGCCTATTATCCTTGTTCGCTCTATAGTCTAATGAATTGGGATAGCAGACGACACGTATGCAGGATCGAGCTGGTTTATCAAGCTGCTAGCATATGTGGCTAGGCTACCGGCATTAACGGCGTCGATTCATTTAGCATTGCTGTCAAACTATGTAGTATAAACAAAAGTAAAGCTAGTTTTCAAGAGGTGGAAACTTCGCCATCGTCTTTTAACTTCTGACACCATGTAGTGTTACGAATAGACACAAACATCCGTTGTCTGGGGGGAATTTACTGACTAACCCGGCGCATCAACATGGTGCCTCAAACTGAGGAAGAAAAAACCCCGTTACTCCTCCCTCCACTGGAAGTCCTTACTTGAAATGTCACACAACATATCAATGCGCTCTGCGCTCTTATAAAATAGTGCCATTACCACACATCAACTCCAATACGACTGTGTCTCAGCGTCACGTATGCGTGTCACTTCAAATCCCCGTGTTGCCTCCGGCTTGGTCGGGATTGGGCCTCCCTACAGACACATTTGGCCGCGTCTAAGCAGGGTGGGGAGCCGGATGTGGGTATGTGTCCAGGTCGCTACACTAGCGCCTCCTCTGCTCGGTTGGGGCACCTGTTCAGGGGGGGGAGAGGGAACTAGGGGGAATAGCGTGATTCTCCCACGCGCTACGCCCCCCTGGTGAAACTCCTCACTGTCAGGTGAAAAGAAGCGGCTGGTGACGCCACATGTATCGGAGGAGGCATGTGGTAGTCTGCAGCCCTCCCCGGGTCGGCAGAGGGGATGGACCAGCGATAGCTCGGTAGAGTGGGGTAATTGGCCGGGTACAACTGGGGAGAAAAGGGGGGGGGGGGATCCAAGAAAAAAAAATATAAAAAATATTCATATCACTTCATCTGGAATTTGATCGCCCCAAAATAACGATGACCATGTGAGCCTTTCCTCTTTAAACCAGTGGGTCGTTAGCATTAACTACAAGGAAATGTGGATTCTTCTCATTGTGACAACATGGTAATTAAGTCCCTACAGGCTGTTCTGTTTCCAAATTGTTCCTGTGTTCATTTGTTAAATAAAAGTGTCAAGTGTCAATTTTATTGTCACTTTGTTTTCCAATCAATATTAGACTATTTAATCCTTGCCTGCCGGCCAATGACTACTGGGATAGGCTCCAGCATCCCCGCGACCCTGAGAGCAGGACAAGCGGTTTGGACAATGGATGGATAAACAGCCATTGTGGCTGCATTCATCGTGGCTGTCCTCAGCACCGATTTGTTTTTGTTGGCTAGTTAATTTGTAATGAACATTTGAATATTCGTTTTGAAAACGCGCCATTCATCCAAAAGCATGACTACAAGCTGTTCAGGATAGGGTTTGCATCTGCTCTCAAGGAGACACAACACGTGGGCGTCAACATGACTATAAAACTGACAATAGTGCGGCATTGTTGTGTGTCTCTGTTTAAACCATTTGTGTCCTTGTCAAACAGGAGCCCACACGGCTTCTGTGGATGCGACGACCTCTTCTCGGAGGCCACTCAACCCAAGTCAAGTCAATTTTATTTGTATAGCCCATTATCACAAATTTGCCTCAGCGGGCTTTACAGCAACACAACATCCTGTCCTTAGACCCTCTTGTCGGATAAGGAACAACTCCCTAAAAAAACCCCAAAACAACCTTTAACAGGGAGAAAAAATAGGAGGAAGCCTCAGGGAGAACCCATTTGTCTCTCCATTTATCGTATCGTGTTAGCACATTGCAGTTCAACATTAGTTAGTCATCCCACTCCCGTTACATACAAGACGACAGCCTGACCTTCATCAAAAGGATGCGAACCGAATGGGTTCCTAGGTGCCTGGAAGATCTGTCTGCCGACTCAATGAAAAGGTCTCAGTAGCCACAGAGGAGCTGGGCTGTAGACTAGCATTACCTCTCTAGAGAGCAAAAATCATTAAACCGCAGGGTGCACTGACCTCCCCCATTAATGGTAATGCATCAGCGGGGTTGGCGTTACATCACCCCTCCTCTGATCAGATAACCGGGGGGGGGCCTTTCTCTGAAGTTGAAACATTCACATTCGAGAAAAACAGAACAAAGAAAAGCTGTCCGTGTGAAGTATGCAATATGGGGAAATAAAGCACCACTTGTCCTATATTTGGCTGGCTGACTACAGAATTATGACATCTGACCTTGGTGATGGCCTCGCGGTGACCTGAAAAGGGCTCCTTTACGGGGTGGGGGGGGTGGGGGGGGAGGCGTAAGCTGGGTCCATCCCAAGAGGATGATGCACCCGGGCATGAGCTCTCCCTCTACAAAATGTTGCACTGCCCACTGGAACGACATAACCTTGCTGTACGCTCATCTGAGGAGTGAGTCACAGACGCTGCCATCCAGCTACACAGGGAGCCAAGCTCCCCGAACGGTGCCAGAGCCGGAGCGATGTGACTCGCCGCGATAACACCGCAAGCAATCGCAGCGTGGCCGTGACAGCTGCAGAATGGGGTGCACTGCAGCTACTCCGTCCTTCTGAGTGCCACGCTATCACACCGCCAAGCAAGGCCGCCTGTGTGAAATAACGCACGGGGGGGGGGGGGGGGGAGTCATGCGACTCGCTGTGATAAAACTGCAAAGCCAACATGAGCGAGGACGCCGCAAAAGGCCTTGTACCCCCCGACCGAATGTGTGTTTAAAGATGGGGTATAAAAACAGCATTTCCAAGTCTAGTCTCAAACGGGCATCACGACATGTTGATTTGGTGCATTGCCAAATGTCCATGCCTCTTTTCTTTCTTTTTTTCCCCCTCTTTTTTTTGTTATGTATGTTTTTTTATGTATGTACAAGTATTTTGTAGTTTATCGTTGCTTATTTAATTCACTCACTTATTATTATTATTATTGCTGTTGTTGTGGTTGTTTTTAATAGCTATTAGGGGGCAGACAATGGTTATCAGTGTCTTACCCTTCTATATATATATATTATTTGTATTGTGTGCTTTTGCTGAGGTGCAGGGGTTGAGTGGGGTGGAAGGGTGGGTGGCAAAAGAAAATATGAAAATTGGTGACCTGAATGCCCAGTATTGTTTGCTATTTGCTTATTTTTCACCAAGAAAAAAAAGGAAAAAACAAACCACCGTGCATTACGAATACACAAGGTAAGGGCGCCCACTTTTACCCTGCAAGAAATGCAACAGGTGGCCAAAGGTGGAACATGAAATCTGAACGTAATCTATTTGTACCACTCACTGCACCCCTGTTCTAGAGATGTACAGAGGCTGCCACAGTCTGAGGTCGTTAACACGCGATTAGAAATCCATCATGGCAGCATGTAGTACACTTTATCCTCATATCAAAGCAATCCATTAATAGCATTTCATTTTTTTCAATTCGTGATGGATAATTGGGGTCAACGTTTGAAAATTGGGGTCGAAAATCTAAAAATCCAGCTCATAATTTCTTGTACCGGTACGCACATTCTCTGGGAAATTATAAGTGGAAATAATTTTCCCTTTCATTTTTTTTTTTTTTGTGTGAAAATTAAAGACTTCGCCTGCTTTATATTTGGCATTTTTTAACTATATCTTCACAAGGCCGAGTTTTTTCTCAAGCACAAAATACAAAAACAAAAAAAAAAACATGGAAAGAAGACAAATGAAGGACCACTCTGCAACTCATCCAGATATGTACTGGCCATATTATGTTTTAGAAAAGGCTAAAATACATGATAATACTACCTTTTCTTTGTTGTTAAAGAATGGCATGCAGAAGGTTGCCATAGGAAAATGGGGGGAAACAACATATACATTGTCTGAAAACTCACTGGAGACCAAATGACGGAGCCAGATGTGGGTGGAGGAAGCGGGAAGGGGGATTAGCTTCAAACAAAAATGAGAATCAGATTCAAAACGATGCAGTTGCTCTGCCACCCGCGTATACGTGGGTTATTTTCATACCCTCAGGTTTAACGCCGCCGTGGTGGGTGAGCCACATCCGGTTCAACGAAGGCAACAAATTACAATATGTATGATTATGCTGTGTGCACCTTCACACAAGTGGTCCGTAGGATCCCTCTTTTAAAAGAATGACTGCATCTCAAGAGCGCACAACTTGTGCCGAGCCACTATCCTAGACACATCGCGGCTTTCACAGATGAGGTAAAAATGTGCATTTTTTAGTCAGAACAGACACACAAGCGCACTATTTGTTGTTATCAGGGTCGGTTATGTCCTCACAGATTTTTAACGAGCTTTAATGAGAAACTTCAGTCTACTGGGTCCCACTGCCTGTTCGGGAGAGTTCATGTTGTTGTCATGACAACAAGAAAAGCATCCCTCGGCTTGCGGATGTCTCCCACAAAAGATTATTTGGCCCGTCAACCAGATACAGACTGGGCTGCCTTATCAGTCGTTTTCATCACTTACCAAGTCGCGTTCACATTCTTGTAATCCTCCACGGCTGGAGGGGGCGTTTGTCTCGTGCTAACAGCCGTGTCCCAGTCACATCCACCGTGGCACCATGTGGCCCCCAGAGGAAGATGTCTTTCCGGCCCCCATCTTGATGCCTAGATTTCAAAGCGACGTTAGGTTGCTGCGGTGGGATTTGCTTATCAGTGTTCCTCACAGACACACACACACAGATACGCACAGGCAGACGGACACACACACAAACACACACACACACACACACGTTTTTCTAGACTTGTGAGGACCGTCACTGACTACACTCATTCCCTAGTGCCTCAACCTAACCTTAACCATCAGAACTACATCTAACTTTAACCCTTACCTTAAGCCTTACCTAACCTTAACCCTTACCTTACCTTAACCAAGACTCTTACCTTAACCCTTACCTTATCTTCACCATGACCTAACCTTAACCTTAGCATAGCCCTTACCTTACCTTAACCATGACCCTTACCTTGCCTTAACCATGACCTAGCCTTACCTTAACCCTTACCTTACCTTCACATAGCCCTTACCTTAACCACAACCCTTACTTAACCCTTACCTTACCTTAACATGACCCTTACCTTACCTTCACATAGCCCTTACCTTAACCATGACCCTTATCTGACCTTAACCAAGACCCTTACCTTACCTTAACATGACCTAAACTTAACCCTTACCTTACCTTAACCAAGACCCTTACCTTAACCATGACCTAACCTTAACCCTTACCTTACCCATGACCTAGCCTTACCTTAATCATGACCTAACCTTAACCATTACCTTAACCATGACCTAGCCTTACCTTAACCATGTTCCTCACTTAACCCTTACCTTACCTTAACATAACCCTTACCTTAACTCTTACATTACCTTACCTTACCTTAACATGACCTAACCTTAACCCTTACCATATCTTAACCATGACCCTTACCTTAACCATGATCCTTAACTTACCTTAACCATGACCCTTACCTTAACCACGACCCTTACCTTACCTTAACCATGACCTAATTCATTACATTCCTACACGTTAAATTCCAGTACGGTCACTGAATGTTGTATTGGAATGTAACCTGCAATGCATCTCAGGATGCTTCATTTACTCATTTATTTATTCTTCTAACTTATGTGAATTTCTATTCTTCGCCTGGTCCTCGTGTGAGTCTAGCATGCAAGGCCAGACAAGGGTGACAGTGTGCATCTCTTGCCCATGTACTGGTCACTGCTCGACAGGGGAGGTAGAAACGGAGTTGCACTTCCTCCTCCACTGCGAGAGGTTCTCTTCAGTAAGACACTTCCACTTCGGGGAAACAGCCAAGAAAGTACCAAACTTCCTGCTGTTAACCCCAGAGGGGAAACTGGGTGAAGGAACAACAGCTCCTCTGACAGCTAAATACAGATCTGCCTGCCACAGCCTGCGGGACTCACAACCACTATAAGATCCCCAAAATTATATGCTATTAAGTAATTGTATTAAACTGTACAACATTTGCTGCACTGTACTGTACGGCAATAAAACAAATTTGACTGCTTCAGTAGGCAAAAATATGGAACCTGTTTATGTGATGACACCCATGTATTAATGTGTGATGTAATGTGAATTTAATGTGTATTTAATATGTGATGTAATATTTGAATCTTCTGCAAACTGCTTTAGCAACAACATATTTTTGTTCATGCCAATAAAGCTATTTGAATTTGAATTTGAATTTGATGATCGCCACTTGTATGGTCTGGGCAGATCGTGAAACTGAAATGCCCTTCTGGGATAAATAAAGTTGTCTGAATCTGAATCGAATTCAAACCTTAACCCTAAACCCAAGTCTTAACTCTACAAAAGATATCGGGGGGGGGGGGGGATCACGTACACACATCCACACACAGCCTCTTCTTCATCAACAGATCCCTGAACCGAGACAACTCCGAGCCATCCTCTATTTGACAACCGCAGGCCAAGATGGATTCTCTTCTCTAACAAAGAAATAGGAGAGGCAGAGAGGGATGACCCCGGCACGCCACCTGAGGCTGCCTGGCGCTGCAACAAGCCGGCAGCAGTAATTAATAACAATTAGCAATGGCATGAGAAGCTCTCAGGCAGGAAGGCTGACAGATACAAAGGGAAATCGAGAGAGGGAGAAAGAGTGAGCGAGAGAGTGGGAGAGAGGGGGGGAAGAGAGAGAGAGCAACAGAGTGAAAGAGAGAGCATGACAGAGGGAGAGAGTGGGGGAGAGAGCGACAGAGAAAAAGAGCGACAGAGAGCGAGGGGTGCGAGAGAGAGCAACAGAGAGAGGGGGGAGAGAGAGAGTGGGAGAGAGAAAGAGAGGGGGAGAGAGAGCAACAGAGGGGGGGGGAGAAAGAGTGACAGAGAGCGAGAGGGGAAGAGAGAGCAAGAGAAGGGGGAGAGAGAGTGGGAGAGCGAAAGAGCGACAGAGAGGGGGAGAGAGAGAGTGGGGGAGAGAGAGACAGGGGGAGAGAGAGAGTGGGAGAGAGAGAGCGACAGAGGGGGGAGAGAGAGTGACAGAGAGCGAGAGGGGAAGAGAGAGCAACAGAGAAGGGGGAGAGAGAGTGGGAGAGCGAAAGAGCGACAGAGGGGGAGAGAGAGAGTGGGGGAGAGAGAGCGACAGAGGGAGTGGGAGAGAGAGAGCAACAGAAGGGGCAACAGAGGGGGGAGGGAGAGAGAGCGACAGAGAGAGGGAGGGGGAGAGAGAGGGAGAGAGTGGGGGAGAGAGAGACAGGGGGAGAGAGAGAGAGCGACAGAGGGGGGAGAGAGAGTGACAGAGAGCGAGAGGGGAAGAGAGAGCAACAGAGAAGGGGGAGAGAGAGTGGGAGAGCGAAAGAGCGACAGAGGGGGAGAGAGAGAGTGGGGGAGAGAGAGCGACAGAGGGAGTGGGAGAGAGAGAGCAACAGAGGGGGCAACAGAGGGGGGAGGGAGAGAGAGCGACAGAGAGAGGGAGGGGGAGAGAGAGGGAGAGAGTGGGAGAGAAATCGGAATAATTGATTATGGTTGAAGAGACATGGGTAGGAACAGAGGGGGAGAGATTGTGGGTGGAGAGATGAAAAAGAGAGTAATGGGATTATTATGCAACTGGAACAAGACATACAGCCTGCGGGCTTTTCTTCTTCTTCTTCTTCTGTTGTTTGTGTGAAAGACGAGAGCTCCAATCGAGGCCTCCAAAACGCTACGACGCAACTTCAGACCAGTCCGCCTCGGCCCCGCTACAGGTGGATGCTGGGTAATGGAGCATAATAAGCCAAGATGGGAGGTACTGAGGCGTTACATGCCGACAGAAAAAAAAAGGGATTATTATTTCAGCTACCCCCCCCCCCAAACTCGGTGATGTTCACTACACAAAATGCTTGCTTCGTCTCCAGCACACCTGACTAGAGAGAGGAGCACGCCTGAAGCGAGGCATCGTCTGATCAACCAAACCCTCAGAAGACGGCCATTAGACGGGAGAAGACCAACGCAAAACCCACTTCAAGGCTGGTAATCGAGCCCACAGCGGGGAATAATGGTAAAATGGACCTTAGCGGTGCTGATTAGGTCCTATGCGCCATCTGCCTCATTCCAAGGCCCCGCTTTTGGTTTGTGGTACTTGCACAAAAAAAAAAGATAAAGAAAAAGAAAAGCCGAGTTCATCTGAAGAAAGAGAATATCCTCCGTTTGAGTTTGCTCGAGTCAGTTGTACTTTTGCGACTACTGAGCTATATTTTCTCTGAGATTAATCACGCATAGGTCAGTGTTTTGCGTGACTGACACATCACCATTCACGCTGACCTTTGATGCTGAACTTCCCCTGGGCCCCGAAACCAAAGCATTTGCTGTGCATCTGAAGCTGACATTTCCAAAATGCATTTGATAGTTTTTGTTGTTTAATGGCTACATCATTCTTACCGTTTATCGAATTAACATCCGGGCTGGGGCCAATAACAGTCTGTCACTTTTCAATGGCGGCCAAGGCAGCAGTGCTTACGCCTTTACAACCTTGGGGGGGTCGTCCCGGGTCGTCCTCTGTGTGGAGTTTGCATGTTCTCCTCATGTCTGCGTGGGTTTCCTGCGGGGGCTCCGGATCCTCCCACAGTCCAAGGGCATGTAGGTCAGGTGGATCAGCCATACTGAATCGTCCCTAGGTATGAATGTGTGTGTGTGTGTGTGTGTGTGTGTGTGTGTGTGTGTGTGTGTGTGTGTGGGCCTGGGATGACTCGGCGGCCTGTCCAGGGTGTCTCCCCGTTTGCCGCCCAGTGACTTCTTCGGATAGGCTCCAGCATCCCCACGACCTGAATTCAGATAAGCAGCTTGGATAATGGATGGATGGATGGATGGATGGGACAGATGTGTTGATTTACGGTTCAACTAAATCATGTAGCTTCACCATGACGCCCCCACACATTTCACAGCGAATGGAAATTCAGTTTCAGCCGAGCAAAGTCCCAGAATCAGGGGCTTGCAGATAAGATGGCGTACCCCATTTGTCATTTCTGACGAGCGTGTTTCTCGACACGGTCGGCTACCAAAAGGAAAAAGTCATATCGGAGCCAGTGAATGCTTGTGCCGACATGTGGTGGTGAATGAGCCACGATGTGTGACAGTCACATTCAGGGCCATTACCCCCTTCACATCCACAGAAATTGCGGAGGATCGTTGTCAAAAAAAAAAAAAAGATGGCACAGCCGAGTGATTACAGACCCAAGCATGTTGCTGTTTAGCATAACGCTCCAACGGGCTGATTGCTGAAGAGCTGCACGGCTGAGCGAGGCGGCATCAAACCTGTCTTGATCCTTTCAAAGCGAATAGGAGATGTAACTTGTTCTGCCCGGAGACAAGGTGATCACCATGCGTGTGAGGACGGGGTGGGGGACTCCAGCCAGTCGTTAGCAAAACGCACGAGGGGTCGAAATGAGACTCAGGGACCAGTGGCGCCCCCAAGGGGTGGCCAGGGGTGGCCACGGCCACTCTGATACTATCCCCGGCTCCCCCAGCCACGAGTCGCATATGCAGAATATGCTTCTGATTATGCAGAATATGCTTCTATCTGATATTTTACATTAGCTGCTGTTCATTTAAATCAATAATGTATATTTTTCTTAACTCTCATATTGACAGTTTTCAACTAGCCTATACAGTATACTACAACAGCATCACAGAATTCCCAAAATTCAGTCATGGCTTTTGGTTTTGGTGTGCCACCCCAAGATTTTCAGTGGCCCCCATTTGGCCACCCCTATGACAAAGTTTTGGGGGTGCCACTGTCAGGGGCACGCTTCCAGTCAGTCTGGGAACCAGCATGTGCTATCTATCTGCAGCAGGCAACAGGTTCACATGAACCTGTCTGATCATAATCCAGGTTAACAGCCTGTGTATACGGGCTCTAACAACTATGCATTATTTATTAGCATTCTGCCGGCCTGGCATACATACTGCTACCTCAGGGTTGCTTACAAGCCTTACATCTCCCTGATATCGTCCCAATCTCTCCAACATCTACATTTACACACCGTGATACAACTGTGGTACCAGATAATAGTGACAGCGAGGAGGAGTGTGTGTGTGTGTGTGTGTGTGTGTGTGTGTGTGTGTGTGTGTGTGTGTGTGTGTGTGTGTGTGTGTGTGTGTGGAAAGGGGGAATGAGTGGAAATGAGGGTAATTGGCTTTTTCTTTATTTTACCTAACACACTTGTGCCGGTGGTGATGGCTTGATTTGTATTTTGGTTTCTCATGTTGGCAGATAATATGCTAATGGGCCCAAATTTGGTTAGTGCTATCGTCTTACAGGAAGAAGGTCCCGGGTTCGAGCCCCGGGGTAGTCCAACCTTGGGGGTCGTCCCGGGTCGTCCTCTGTGTGGAGTTTGCATGTTCTCCCTGTGACTGTGTGGGTTTCCTCCGGGGGATCCGGTTTCCTCCCACAGTCCAAAGACATGTAGGTCAGGTGAGTCGGCCGTACTAAATCTTCCCTAGGTGTGAATGTGCGTGTGTCTCGGCCCTTTGATGGCCTGGCGGCCTGTCCAGGGTGTCCCCCCACCTGACCCCAATGACTGCTGGGACAGGCTCCAGCATCCCCGCGACCTGAGAGCAGGATAAGCGGTTCGGATAATGGCTGGATGGATGGATGGATGGATAATGGAATGATAGCAAATAAATCTGCATGCACTAAATGGCTTGTTTCATGTGTCCTTTCAATAATAGATTGATTGGTAGCTACTAATACTACTACTACTACTACAACAACTACTACTCCTACTACTACTTTTGGCTGCTCCCGTTAGGGGGCGCCACAGCAGATCATCAGTTTCCATCTCTTCCTGTCCTCTGCATCTTCCTCTGTCACACCAGCCACCTGCATGTCCTCCCTCATCACATCCATAAACCTCCTCTTTGGCCTTCCTCTTCTCCTCTTCCCTGGCAGCTCCATATTCAGCATCCTTCTCCCAATATACCCAGCATCTCTCCTCCACACATGTCCAAACCATCTCAATCTTGATTGGTAGCTATTATCCGTTTAACCAAATTTTTTTGGGGAAAAAACAAATCGATGCAAAAATAGTCTGAATGGTTTCGCACCTTTTCGCTGCACAGGGAAGTATAATCCCAGCCTCACGGAGGCAAGTGACATTTCTCCTCCGTACTGTACAAACCATCCCTGTCATTAAACTTGTCAGAAATGATATTCGGCGGCAGCGGTGACCTTCAGGGTAGGGCGTCGGACCAGTATCAAAAAGGTCAACGTGTGCCGGAGAGTGAAAGGAGCGCTCCTTTTGGAGAGCTCACAGAACCGGAAGTTGGGAGATGCTGTAAAGTCCACGAGAGGAACCAGAACTTGCTCAGGATTGCAGTTACAGAAGCATGGAGGAAGCCGAATGGACTGAACAGGAATCCAGGTTCTTTTGCGAGACTGGAGAGAATGAAAACACGTCTCAGCTGTTGTTGAAACAGATGACTTATTGAACGGGCTTTGCTTGAGAGGGACTAGTGAAATGACTACAGGGTTTGATGATGCTACACTTCTTTTGTTTAAGGACAAGCTGAAAAGGCCTTTTGGGACCGTTTTTCTTCTGCACACACAAATACCCGGCCAAAATTGAATATTAGGGGGGCAAATGTGACAATTTCTACTTTACTAACAATGAAGAAAATCCAGCCAGTGGAGCACAGCCAAGGGGGGTTTAATATAAAAGGAACAGGGTTTTCGGTGGAGAACAAGCAAAAAATGCAATACTGGACCCTTTTCTCTCATCACGCAATATAGTTACCTGACAACGGTTTGAAAAGTGAGCAGGAATGATGACTCCTTCTCATATATTTGGGGGGTGGGGGGGGTGGGTAGTTAGCACAGATCACTTTTATCAGAATTGTTGGTTTGAATTTGATGCACGCCCACAAGTACTCGATGACCTAAGTAACACACACGACAATTTCTCTCATCTCATCTCATCATCAGCCGCCCCTCCAGGGTCGGGCCGCGGTGGCAGCAAGCTAAGTAGGGCACTCCAGATGTCCCTCTCCCCAGCAACGCCCTCCAGCTCCTCCTGGGGGATCCCAAGGTGTTCCCAGGCCAGAATGGACATGTAGTCCCCTCCAGCGATTTCTGGGTCTACCCCGGGGTCTCCTTCCAGTTGGACGTGCACAGAAAACCTCCAAAGGAAGGTGCCCAGGGGGCACCTCAACTGGCCACCTCAACTGGCCCCTACTCCGAGCTCCCTCCAGATATCCGAGCTCCTCACCCTATCTCTAAGGCTGAGCCCAGACTTTCTTCAGAGGAAACTCATTTCAGCCGCTTGTATCCACAATCTCACCCTTTCGGTCACTACTCGAAGCTCATGACCATAGGTGAGAGTTGGAGTGAAGATTGACTGGTAAATTGAGAGCTTTGCCCTCCGGGCTCAGTTCCCTCTTCACCATGACAATTTTTGCACGTGATAATTTTTTTCCCCATCTCAGCATGTCTTTAGAATAAAAGACACACTGCCGCGACATTCATCTACCCTTGCTTCCTCTATTGAAGTGCTTGAGTCTTGTGACAACGTCACTGCATCGGCCTACTGAAAAGAAATGAGAGACAAGCCTGTGCACTTCCTGAGCACAACTCTCGCCGTCATCAGTCTTCATAAGTTCTGCAGTTTTACCTGAAAGCTTTCGCGTGACCTTCGAGCAACTAGCTTATGTGCAGAAAGTAGAACTGCTTAAGGGCCCCGTTTATGAAACGCTGCAGAAATCCTACACCGAAAGTTTATGTGCACAGAAAAGAAGAATATCGATGTGCATACGTATACAGTTGCCATTCACTTTTTATTTATTTTCTTTTTTTATGAGAGAAGATAGAAAAGAAGAAAAAAAAAGAATTTTACAGAGTGTGAAATTAGGCTGCTGGCGGGGGAGGATGAGGCCAGACAAATAATACTGTTTGGTGGCCATCGTTCTGGCATAAAGGACAAATATTTTTCTGAGTAAAGTTTGCTGAGTGGCAACCTATCACGCGGCTCCAACGGCCAAACCATTTTGGAAATATAACAAAAAAGTGGACGGATATTAAGCTTGGTGTCGAGAGGTGCATTACAACACACTGGCTGCCACTGGCCGAGGCCCCGGGAGCCCCTGAGCTCAGCCCCATCGAGGATCAGCCCTCAGTAATTCACAATAGCTTCATAAGTGTTACTGTGGTTTTGTTTTTTTGCCTTGTGGTTTGTGGTTTCAGACTCAAAAAGGCATTTCACACTTCATAAACTTTGTTTTTTGTGCTCATTTTCAGTGTCCTTTTTTCAGTTGTTCTTATTTCTCAGCAGCGCGGCCATGTCCTCACGATCTCCGGGCCACAGACACAAATTAGCACAACGAAGTCAATTAACGATGTGAGAAGTGACAGAAAGTAGAGGTTTCCGGTGTAATACGCCGCACCTTGAAAGCTGAAAGACAACTGTTGTCCCATTTGACATGGTGTGAAATGAAGTGAGCGGGGAAGGGCCCCGAGAACATTACGCTTTACTTCACCACTCTGCCGCCGAGCTCTCCATTTCACACAGTCTCCAAAACGTGTTTACGCTCGGGTCAAAGGTTTTTTGCGGCTCGCGGCTCACTCTCACGGCGAGTTTGTTTTCTATGATTCTGAAGAATCTGTGTGGAGACCCGCGGGTGAACTTTTCAGGCTTTGGGGGTTTTTGAGAGCGTACAGTGTTTTATAAATGGGGCCCCAGAGGTGTGAGGAAAGCTGCCCTAGACCCTGGTATATAATTAATACTAGCTACATGGCAGCCAGAGCGATCAAGTGAGCGAGTGCATATTATCAAGTAGGGGGAAAAAAATCGTCCGTTAGAAAATTTGTCTCAGTGACAACTAAGTCCATTTATCCTCTTGCTCCTTCTATCCATTACGAAAGCCAGACGAGTCTCTCGTGGTGCTATCCAAACTCCCTGGATGGACGCTAATGAATGGGATAGGTGGTGTTGTTGATGGCTGACCTCTGTGGTTGGAGGTGAGCGCACCGTGCTCCCCTCCTTCACATTGTAATTGCTTTTTGTTTTAATGAAATTCCCCTCGCAGACAGCCTCTCACCATGAAAGCCGTCCCTGCATGTTTAAAGGAGCGAGTGCAAAAGTTCCCTTTGTGTTTGTCTGGTAAGTGTTTCGCGGCAAAATGCCAGAGACGAATCCTTTTAGTGCTTATACGCTCTGTGTCCTTACATTTCTAATGTTTTAAGGTGCTCATTACAACTTTATTGCGCTCTTTGTAAAATTCCCTTTACTTCAGTTTTGAAGGGTGCCATATTCATAAACAATTATAAACAGGGATTTGAGGGGCGTCCGGGTGGCATGGTGGTCTATTCCATTGCCTACCAACACGGGGATCGGTGGTTCGAATCCCCGTGTTACCTCCAGCTTGGTTGGGCAGCCCTACAGACACAACTGGCCGTATCTGCAGGTGGGAAGCCGGATGTGGGTATGTGTCCTGGTTGCTGCACTTCCGCCTCCTCTGGTCGGTCGGGGCACCTGTTCAGGGGGAGGGGGAGGGGGAACTTGGGGGGGGGGATAGCATGATCCTCCAACGTGCTATATCCCCCTGGCGAAACTCCTCACTGTCAGGTGAAAAAAAGCGGCTGGCGACTCCACATGTGTCGGAGGAGACATGTGGTAGCCTGCAGCCCTCCTCGGATCGGCAGAGGGGGTGGAGCAGAGACCGGGACGGTTCGGAAGAGGGGGGGTAACTGGCCGGCTACAATTGGGGTGGAAAAAAAAGGGGGGTATAAATAAATAAATGAGGACTTAATTCCTCAAACATCTCAATGTTCAAAGACGTAGAAGGAAGTTAACGAGCAACAACAAGTCAACTTTACGCATCTGTGTGAGGGCGCTACAAACCTTTCTGATCTTGTGAAGGATCAAGATGTTGCTATTATCATTTATTATCTGTAGAGTATTCATCCATCCATCCATCCATCCATCCATCCATCCATCCATCCATCCATCCAGTCTCACACTCACAAAACAATTGAAGGTTTTTAGCAGAATCCTCACATCTGGAAAATGGGTTAGATCTTCATAACGTGCATATTGGTTTGTGTTTTTCTTTTGATTATTGTTTATTTGGGCCAGTAAGTAGTCTACCAACTGAGAGCTGAAACCTAGCCCTGCTTTGATCAGGCTGACACGAGCACGTCATTTTCTGAATGCTTGTGATGTGTAAATTTCAGTCTTATGAGTTTGATGTTTCCCGCCTGCCAAATAAACCGCTGTCAAAGGAGTACATCCGCGGTAAATAATTGAGAAGAAATTGAAAATATTCAAATTTTAGGGTCCTCGTGGTCAAAATGGTTGATTTATACGCTCCTACAGAAAAGCATCAAGGCTCGATAGCCAACTACTTTTACCAGAACACCATGAGAAACAGCAATAACAACACTTTTACCAACAATAACTTTTTACCAACAATAACAATAATTTTACCAACAATAACAATACTTTTACCAACAATAACAACAATACTTTTACCAACAATAACAATACTTTTACCAACAATAATAACAATACTTTTACCAACGATAACAATATTTTTACCAACAATAATAACAATACTTTTACCAACAATAACAACAATACTTTTACCAACAATAGCAACAACACTTTTACCAACAATAACAACAATACTTTTACCATGAGACACAGGAGCTCGGTTAAGAACTGCAGGCACACCATCACACCTAAAAGTAAACTCATTACCAGCAATCTACCAATGATTCATAGTCTGTCTCAGAAATGATGCGATATTTGTGTTCGTTTGCTTTTAGACACACGGCCATAATGACACCAGACCGTAAATAACTGGCCGTACGAGGTGCATTCGGATTTACATCCAATCTGTCAGGGATGGGAAACGCACCGATGAAATAAAATGCAGGTGTTTGCTTGATTAATAGCCCGGCTTCTCCCTCCGAGTCTGGCCGGGTGGCAACAGAGAACTTCCTGAGGCGAGGCAAGAAAACCTAACAGGTTCTGACAGGCGTCGTTACCTGATTCAAATGAGATTATTCGCCGACTGTATTAATTCAGGGGCAGATCGCTTTGCGTTGCGCCGGACTGTCAGGCGGTGTGGCGGGGAGCCCGAGCAACATAATCAGGGTTTAAGTGTCCTCTGACATCAGAGAAGCACCTGTCAAAGGGAAGAAACAAGTCATGTCCAGAGTATTGTCTTTGCGGTGAAGAGACTCTCTACTACTACTACTTTCGGCTGCTTCCGTTAGGGGGCGCCACAGCGGATCATCCGTTTCCATTTCTTCCTGTCTTCTGCGTCTTCCTCTGTCACACCAGCCATCTGCATGTCTTCCCTCACCACATCCATAAACCTCCTCTTTGGCCTTCCTCTTCTCCTCTTCCCTGGCAGCTCCATGTTTAGCATCCTCCTCCAATATACTCAGCATCTCTCCTCCACACATGTCCAAGCCATCTAAATCTTGCCTCTCTTGCTTTGTCTCCAAACCGTCCAACCTGAGCGGTCCCTCTAATATGATCGTTCCTAATCCTGTCCTTCTTCGTTACTCCCAGTGAAAATCTTAGCATCTTCAGCTCTGCCACCTCCAGCTCCTCCTCCTGTCTTTTCGTCAGTGCCACTGTCTCCAAACCATATAGCATAGCTGGTCTCACAACCATCTTGTAAACTTTCCCTTTAACTCTTGAATAGAGTCACATTCATAGAGACTATATGAATGTGAATTAACTAGACCGAAGAAAACACGACCGCTCGAGACTGAAAGCGGAGAGACAGTGACAAATGTCGGCAAGAGAAAACCACAAAATGACTTGCTAGACTGACCAGAAAGGGGACTCTCCCGCATATTTATATAAATGGATGGGACCCAAAAGAACTTTTCTTAAACAAATATTAAATGGTGTGAATAAAAAAGATTACATTTTGCCCGTCTTGCTGATTACCCTCAGTCCAAAATCAACAAAGTGCTCTGAATCAGGCACATCACATCCTCAAACAACTTGCTGTGTCATTCCCCAGCTTGCCCGTAGCAAGGTCTAAGATACCAACCCAGGTCTGAAACCGAGCTAGTCTCGAAAAGCCGGCCCGCAAATTTCACGTTGCTCATTGTGGTCTGGAAAGGCTCAATAGGCCTTTGTTCACTCTTTTTTTTTAGGGGGGGGGGGGATGTTCTCCCTTTTTCTCCCCAATTGTATCCGGCCAATTAACTGACTCTTCCAAGCCATTCTGGTTGCTGCTCCGCCCCCTCTGCTGATCCGGGGAGGGCTGCAGACTACCACATGTCTCCTCCCATATATGTGGAGCCACCAGCCACTTCTTTTCACCTGACAGTGAGGAATTTCACCAGGGGGACGTAGCATGTGGGAGGATCAAGCTACTGCCCCCCCGGTTCTAAAACCTAGGCCCACATGTGCAACAGTCATGGGGACCGAGCCGTGGATTTCAACGGCCACGCCTCAACATCAAGGAATAAACACACAGTGATGAAACGTATCCGTCAATAAGCGTATTCAGATCAACTGATCCAACCTTCTTTGACGTTCTTACCTGGATTATTGAGCACGCATCAAGACACAAAACAGATGTCAACGGACATCTGGAAGTCCCTGACATTTGGAAGTCCTTGACAATGTAGATCCTTAACTCCACGTTGTCCTCTGGTTGACTTACTGGGGTGTTCCCTCTTGTTCGCCGCCTTTCTCGCTGACGTCAACCCGCATCTTCTCGGATCAGCTCTTCTCATCAGGGGACGAGCACCGGGCCTTATTGAGAATGCATAGACTGTTTCGCACCCCTTGATGTTCCACCAACAGCTTTTCTCAAGGTCGCTGTGTGGGTGATACGATCGGGCAGCGCCGGGGATGAAGGAAAAGGCTCCAGTTTAGGTCTTTGTAGATGAAGTCTTGAAAGGCAAATCCCAGTGGGTTGGAGTATTAGTGCAGGCTGGGGCACGTGTGTCGAGTGTGTGATGGTTTGGATTTCAGTCTTTGATGTCTGAATGGTCAAACTTCTGATTAACCTTCTCAACACTGGATTAGGAAAGAGCAAGCGGGCGAGAGAGAGAGAGAGAGAAAGAGAGAGAGAGAGAGAGAGAGAGAGAGAGAGAGAGAGAGAGAGAGAGAGAGAGAGAGAGAGAGAGAGAGAGAGAGCGATATGGGGGTGAAGCACAAAGGATGGAGGAGGGAGAAAGACGGAGGGAGTAGATGACCGCATTTAGGGAGAGGAATATGGAAAGAGTGCAGAGTCTTTACAACTGAACAAAGTACAGACAGAGACAGACGAGCCATCTGGAACGTGGCTGACTGTCAATGAAATGCATATGTAATGCATACATAATGCAAGTGTCATCACTGACACATCTTACTGTTCCTGTGCTTCAAAAGTGACTGGTTCATTCCCTTGGAAAATGAAAGCCGCCCTAAAAGCCAGTCACATTCTGGGTCATCGTGGAGGCGGTTTGAAAAATGCTAAGAATTCAGAGGTCATCTTTATATTTTAAGTATTAAATCGCGCTACGTGACCAGCGTTTAACGGCCTTGATTATGCAGTTGCCATTTTAACAGGTAAAAGCGAGTATAGTGTAGCGAATTCGGGGGGCAGGCCGGGAGACCGTCGCCACAGCCGGGGCGCAAACCCGTGTCTCCCACTCCGCAAGCAACAACGTTAACCAGTCGACTAAAGGGTCCGACCCGTTAGCCAAGGACTAACGTGTCTCCTTACCTGTGCACGTTACAATATGTTAATAATCGTGCATTTGTTTCTGTAAAACAGCAACATATAGTATGAGCAGAGGACACAAAACAATACATCTATTTGTCAAAGTAAAAACTGTAAAATACTTTCTGAATGTAAGTGGACTACATTTATATAGAGCTTTTCTAGTCTACCAGCCACTCAAAGTGCTTCACAGTGTACGCCTCACATTCACCCATTCACACACACATCCACACGCTGATGGCGGAGGCCGCCATGCAAGCTGCCAACCTGCTCATCAGGAGCAGTTAGCGGTTCCGTGTCTTGCTCAAGGACACTTTCAAACGTTCCCTGGAGGAGCCGGGGATCAAACCAGCGACCTTCCGATTACTAGATGACCCGCTCTACCTCCTGAGCCATGCTGCCCCGAAGAAGATTCAATAGCGCTTTACATTAAGTGCATTTAATAAGTGTTAGTTAATAGGTAATAAGGCGCTTATAAGTCATAACTTTTGCATTTTGTGGCCGATCAAAACCCTTTTAATAACTTTGAATCATGAGCGTTCTTAGATGCTATGTGCAAAGTTTTAGGCAGAAGACGGGTGTGAAAAAGTAGGTTTTGCATATTTCAAAAATGTGTTTAAGATCCTATTATTAACACATATAGTCTTATTAACAAATTATAATGTTAACAAGCATATTTTATAAGGACTTATAAGGGCTTTATTACCTATTAATTAACGCTTATTACATGCACTGAATGTAAAGCATTGTCGAGGATTGCTGAAATTGTGTAAATTTACTCCCAATGAGCAAAATGTATATATATATATATATATATATATATATTCATTTATACAAAACCAGAGAGTAGTCTTTTATCACCAGCTGGAGACACTGATGATCAGCCAACAGCAAGGATCAGAGAACATGGAAAAAAAGGAATCCATCCATCCATCCATTATCCAAACCGCTTATCCCGCTGTCATGGTCACGGGGATGCTGGAGCCTATCCCAGCAGTCATTGGGTGGCAGGCAGAGAGATACCCTGGACAGGCCGCCGGGCCATCACAGGGCCCACACACTTGTCAAAAAATCTTCGAATGAGAGCAGATTTTCAAGGGATCATTTTAGCTTAACGAAGATTTTACAGTTTGCAGTCCAAATTTTTTTTACATTTATTTTTAGATGTCGAGCTTTTCTGGGAATGTCCGCATTTCTTTTTGTCAGATGCTCGTATAAGAAAATGTTTGTGCTTTTTTAACAGCCTTCTTTGCTCGAGTAGTGCAACCTTGTGTTTTCTGTTTGCAAATCTGATTATCATGGCCGCTTTACCCTTACTGTTTTTCCTGCCTGCTTCGATGTTGTTGTTGTCTACTACATTTTTTGTGTGTGCAATCAATGGGATTGATCACCGTTTAGGTATGGAATGAGACCTGCAAAACAAATTTAGCTGTAAAGCTTTGAGCTATAGTGCTCAGTCATTACTCATATTGTGGATGTTTTTTTTTTACCATTACCAGTGAAACGTTCCACACGGCCCCCATCCCATCCCATCCCAGCACTAGCACCGATCTGCATAACCTCTTTTGGAGTTACACTATGGACCTGAGAGACCTGGGACTTGTGCCCTGAGCACCTTATAACCTTCTGCTTTGTTTTCATACGCTGGTTATTTTTCATGGGTTTGTCAAGAACAATAATTATTGTTGTTATTGACCCCCTCCCCTTTTGTTTTTTATTTTAACCACGTTTGCTCATTTGTATGCGGCTTTCGCTTGTATCCAGTTGGTTTAATTTAGCTGGTTTGATAAACACCATGCGGACCGCCTATTATGAGGTAGAGCAGTCAAACTGAACCAGGTGAATCTAGGTGGGGGCCCAGGCATGGGTGGGTGGACATGTGGTTACAACATAATAAATAAACTATTAAGCAAATAAAGGGGGGGGTGTTAATAATAATTGGCCAACATATGAAAAATAACCAGGCGGCATGGTGGCGCAGTGGTTAGCGTGGTTGCCTCACAGCAAGAAGGTCCTGGGTTCGAGCCCCGGGGTAGTCCAACCTTGGGGGTCGTCACGGGTTATCCTCTGTGTGGAGTTTGCATGTTGTCTGGGTGGGTTTCATCCGGGTGCTCCGGTTTCCTCCCACAGCCCAAAGACACGTAGGTCAGGTGAGTCGGCCGTACTATATTGTCCCTAGGTGTGAATGTGTATGTGTGCAGCCCGGTATCACGAGATTTCATGTCATAGTCACGATATGTAATCTATGAAATCGTGCTGGGGGACACGATGTCACTGAAATTTTCTTGTCCGGCACCACCAAGTTGTATCCAATGCATTCCTATGGGCCAAGTTTTTCTTGCGCGAGTCCCGTTATCAAGATGCTGGCTCTGGTTGGACCGGCCTCCCGGGAGAATGCCAGTCACTTACATATATTTGAAAACACAAAAACTACGGCAGTTAGGGTTAGGGGTAGTTTTTGTGTGTGTGGGCCCTGTGTGATGGTCCGGCGGTCTGTCCAGGGTGTCTCCCCGCCTGCCGCCCAATGACTGCTGGGATAAGCTCCAGCATCCCCGTGACCCTGAGAGCAGGATAAGCGGTTTGGATGATGGATGACCGGATAATGGATGGATATATTCATTTAGATTATACACTGCTGGATGAAGAACAAATATCATTTGAAGAAAGTGATTTTCCAGCGTGTTTTGTGCCACGCCTTAAGTTTGCTAGCACAGGTCTGGAGAGGTGCAGCATCTTTCCCCACAAAGCCCAACTGACCTGAAGTTCCCTCTTCTTACTCTCGCTGCTGAGGCAGGAGGGCTGGACAGGAAAAACAATGAACGAGAAAGGAAAACATATAGAAGTTTAAAACGGTGGCGAAGACTGGGGGGTGGGGGCGACAGATGAGGGGAGGAATGAGAGAACAGAAGTGGGTGTGGTAGGAAAGGCTTGAGTGGCAGAAAATAAGGGGGAGAAGACAAGAGAGGCAGAGGAGCAAAGACTTAATGGGAATGAGGCTGCCTGAATGAAATGAGGAGCTCGCATTGTATGTCTCCCCATAGAAACTCAGTGGTCAGTACACTGCTGCATTGTTGCTGCATAATTAATCAAGAATTCTTCAATCCTTCATTTCCATGGCTGCATACATTAATTTCGCTTCATTATTTCCTCTTTGGTCCACAGTTTTCCTCGGCAGCTTTATCACTTACGGCTGCCCGCGTGAGTCATTTCACCTCACTACTCCCCATTTATCCATATTTCCACGTTCCACGACCTTCTTTTGTGCTGTAAAACATTTTTGCTCAGCTGCGGGCAGCAAACACCCCAAGTTTTGCTTCAGTGCTTCTACGCCTTCCCTTACTTCCTCTCAAGAGGACAATGAAACTCAGTAAAAAAAAAAGGGAAAGTAGTGTTTTTTGGGGGTTTTCTTTTCTTTATGATACAGTACTTTCGTAGACCAAGTTTATCCTGGGCACTTGGCTAAGAACTGCCCCGGGGCTAATTTAGTGCATTTTCAAACCTGTAAACCTTGAGCAGGGTACTTTGCTTGAACCACAGTCACACTAGCCTACTTTAATATGCGTGAGCATCCGGCGTGAGACACTCAAGTCCAAAAGGTTCAGCAGTAAAGTGCTGAAGTATGTAGCATAAACTTGACCCTCCCTTTATATGTTCCCTGTTAGTGCTGCTACACCGGCATAGCAAATCCAGATCTAAACGGTTCTCACAATCCTCTGGGTGGCGTAGTGGTCTATTATGTTGCCTACCAACACGGGGCTCGCCAGTTCGAATCCCCGTGTTACCTCTGGCTTGGTCGGGCATCCCTACAGACAAAATTGGCCATGTCTGCGGGGGGAGGGGGGGAATGTGTCCTGGTCGCGGCACCAGCGCCACCTCTGGTCGGTCGGGGCGCCTGTTCAGGGGGGAGGGGGAACTGGAGGGAAAAGCGTGACCCTCCCACGTCCTGGGTCCCCCTGGTGAAACTCCTCACGGCCAGGTGAAAAGAAGCGGCTGGTGACGCCACATGTATCGGTGGAGACATGTGGTAGTCTGCAGCCCTCCCCCGATCAGCAGAGGGGGTGGAGCAGTGACCGGGACGGCTAAGAAGAGTGGGGTAGTTGACCGGATACAACTGGGGAGAAAAAGGGCGGTTAAAAAAACCCAAAACATAAATAAATAAATAGGCGTTTCTCACAGCGTTTTAATCAGGTGAACCTCAGCTGCACCTTCTTATTTTGAACAGGATATCAGTCCAACGTGCCAACGCTTCCAGCAGTTGGTAACCAGAACTGTAATGGGGGCCAGCGGGCCCCTACAAAAGCGATTAAACTTTAAACTGACCAAAACTTTAAACATGGCCTTCTTAAGCAGATGAACACACAAGAGAAAAACTAATGTCTTTGTCCATGTCGATAAGACTTGTCACTAAGGGTGCTTTTTGACCGAGCATTTAAGAATATCTAAATTGGCAAGTGAGAAAAGAAAGTGAGTTATAGGAGTTGCTTTTATCACAGTCCATTATCCAAGCTGCTTTAAACCCAATCCGGGTCGCAGGGATGCTGGGGCCTATCCCAGCGGTCATTGGGCGACAGGCGGGGAGACACCCTGCACAGGCCGCCAGGCCATCACAGGGCAAGAAGTGGAATCATTAAACATATATTTTCCTTTTTGCCCATTTGATACAGCGCTCAGCAACTTTTAACATCATTCTCCACCATTCTTAAAACACACTGTATCAATAAATACATCATTGTGATGTTTATAGTAATTCTTTAATTATAATCTATAATATGAACAGATATTTACAGATGGCCCACATCACCTGAAAATCTTTACATTTCTCAGGTGATTTGTACAGTTCTTGTTTTTTTCACATTTACAAACTTTAAAAAAAAGAAGCTTTCATCACCTTTACCGAAAAATCCTAACAGATGATAGGAAGAAGGTAAAAATACCTGCACACTGTAATCCCGACAGAGGTTCAGATGCATCGTGTTGTCTACTAAGGCTGCATGCCACGTGGCACACTGTGCAGAGAAGGGGGTGATGTAGTATAACTGAGCCTGTGGACCGGCCAGATAACAATGCATCCTGGTTGGCTTTTACTGGACTCTATCAGCTACGTGTGAGGGTAGGAAAGGTCAAAAAGAAGGGAAAAAACCCAGTTTTCTTGGTGCGTTGTGTTTCTATGGGATGGGAGGACAATATGAGCATGGTGTGGGGGTTTAATTATGAATAAATGTTGCTGACATTTTAAAATCAGTTGTCTCTTTGACGGCCAGTTATAGTTAATGTAGTTCTTTCATGATATGGCAACACGGCGAATACAGTGTACATTACCTCCTCAATATGTCAGGCCATTACATTAACATTATATTTACATAGTGATGGTTTGGCTAGCGGCACGTCAGTGCAGTGGTTAGCGCAGTCGCCTCACAGCAAGAAGGTGCTGGGTTTGAACCCCGGCGCTGTCCAACCCTGGGAGTCGTCCCGGGTCGTTCTCTGTGTGGCGTTCGCATGTTCTCCCCGTGTCTGCGTCGGTTTCCTCCGGGTGCTCCGGTTTCCTCCCACAGTCCAACTACATGCAGGTCAGGTGAATCGGCCATACTTTATTGTTCCTAGGTGTGAACGTATGTGTGTGTTGGCCCTATGATGGCTTGGCAGCCTGTCCAGGGTGTCCCCCCGCCTGCCACCCAATGACTGCTGGGATAGGCCGCAGCATCCTGTGACCCTGATTGGGATAAGCGACTTGGATAATGGATGGATGAATGGTTTGGCTAGCATTTGTGATTGACATGATAAGGAAATATCAGCTCGTGATCTTTTTCTGACATTCAACATAACTAACCTGATGGTGATTTCAGTCTAACTTGACTGAAAAATTATTTAAAGATGCTGTTTACTTTTATGTCTTTACAGTCCAAAAATCACAGTTCTCACTCTTGAACAGCGGCGCGCAGGGGGCTTTTATAAATACTGACACTGAAAACTGAAAGGGTGGTGCAAATTTAGCAAGCTGAGACGCTACCTGCTGTGGCCTTGGCTAATGGGAAGCCACATAAATTGGTTGAAGCTTTTTGCCTCAAGTGCACCAACGTGCATAATGCTGAGCTAATGAAAAGAACAACCTCGCCATTAAATACGATACATAAAATCTGCCATTGGTAACTAGTGTGAAAGTGACTTTTAGAAGTGAGGAGGGTTTTTTTTTCTTTTCTTTTTTTATTTATAGTCAAGGAATTTTCTTGGGTCTTCCGTTGTTATGTGGTACCAGCGTGTCAAGAATGAAACGGCTATAAAATGAATAACATGCAGCAACAAAGATCAGCTTACTTTCCTATCAAGGGTAAGCATCCAGAGAGAAGAGGAACGAGAGCTGGACAGCCAACAAGAGACGCACTCAGTTTGTATGGATAACCACAGACTGTGTTCACTGAGTCAGTTTTAGTAAACAAACACACACACACACACACACACACACACACACACACACACACACACACACACACACACACACACACACACACACACACACACACACACACACACACACACACGACCTTGACAGTTAGGTTTAGTTTAGCTGCTGTGATCAGCTGATGTAGAATACGATACAATACCGGGATGGTGACACCCCACCCCACCCACCCCCACCCGCAAGGCAAACCTGATCTATGAGGCAATTATGGTAAAAACTTCTGTCTAAGCATTTCTGGGGTTGAAAGGACTGCCCAGGATATTAAAAAGATTAAATTATACATAAAGTGATATGTGATGGCAGCAGACCAAGAGAGAAGTCTTTTGTGTTAGAGGCTAAGTGTCCCTTTAAAAATGGCTCCCACCCAGAGGCTTTTTAACCTACACGCACGCACACACACGGCAGTCAGAGAAGATGAAATAGGCATCAGGCCAAGCCCCTGAGTTGTGTATGCGTGTGTGTCTCTGTGTGTGTGTGTGTGTTTAAGTGTACGTGACATGACTTTATTAACATCAATGTGTCTATGAAGCCGCATTCCCACTGGGCGAACCCCCCCCCCACTAACACCCGCTAACATCTGGCTTTTGTCTTTAGTGTAAAAGGGTACAATCGGTGTTGTGATGTGTCGTAGGTTAGTTTACATTATTGCGGCAGCAACCCCCCAGAGGAGTTACCATAAACTGATTTACAGCAGTGCCAAGTAGAGCACAAATAAAGCATGTTAAACGGCTCCTCCGCATTGAGTCATTCACTCATTCATTCATCTTCAGCCGCTTCTACGGGGTCGGGTCGCGGTGGCAGCAAGCTAAGTAGACGTTCCTCTCCCCAGCAACGCCCTTCAGCTCCTCCTGGGGGATCTCAAGGCGTTCCCAGGCCAGGTTAGACATGTAGTCCCCTCCAGCGAGTTCTAGGTCTACTCCGGGGTCTCCTCCCAGTTGGCCGTGCCCGGAAGGCTCCCAGGAGGTGCCTTCCAAAGGAAGGTGCCCAGGAGGCATCCTAATCAGATGCCCGAACCACCTCAACTGGCTCCTTTCGACGTGAAGGAGTAGCGGCTCTACTCTGAGCTCCCTCCAGATATCCAAGCTCCTCACCCTATCTCTAAGGCTGAGCCCAGACACCATGTGGAAGAAACAAATTTCAGCCGCTTGTATCTGCGATCTCACCCTTTCGGTCACTATCCCAAAGCTCATGACCATAGGCGAGGGTTGGAACAAACAAAGACTGACTGGTAAATTGAAAGCTTTGCTTTCCGGCTCAGCTCCCTCCTCACCACAACATCTGCATTCCTGCTGATGCTGCACCAATCTGCCTGTCAATCTCCCGCTCCATCCTACCCTCACTCGTGAACAAGACCCCGAGATACTTGAACTCCGTCATTTGAGGCAACAACTCATCCCCAACCCGGAGGGAGCAATCCACCATTTTCCAGTAGAGAACCATGGCCTCAGACTTGGAGGTGCTGACTCTCATCCCGGCCATTTCACACTCAGCTGCAAACCGCCCCAGTGCACGCTGGAGGTCGCATTCTGATGAAGCCAACAAAACCACATCATCTGCGAAGAGCAGAGATGCAATTCTGAGGTTCCCAAAACAGACACACTCCTCACCTTGGCAGTGCCTTGAGATCCTGTCCATGAATAGCACAAACAGATTTGGAGACAAGGGACAACCTTGGCGGAGCCCGACACCCACCGAAAACGTGTTTGACTTTGTGCCGAGAATGCGGACACAGCTCTCACTTTGGTTATACAAGGACCAGATGGCTTGTAGCAACTGCCCCGGTACCCCATACTCCTGCAGTACCCCCACAGAGTGCCCCGGGTACACAGTCGTATCATATCGTCATCAATGTTTACATCTGAAAACTGAATGTTTTGAAGGAAGGGGGATGTAGTGATGTGTCGTAGGTTAGTTTACATTATGACGACAGTGACCCCCACAGGAGTTACCATAAACTGACTGACGGCAGTGCCTAGCAGAGCACGAATAAAGCATGTTAAACGGCTCCTCTGCGTTGAGTCATTTATGGTTATATTAGCCAACCAATACAATCGGCATTGAGTCCCGGGACAAATGACTCTGCAGTAGTCACAGGTATTTATCAACTCCAGCTCCGATGGGCAGCGATGGAAACATGACACCCGGGTCGACACGCTAATTTCCCCCCTTTTCCGACACGTTGCTATGACGCCTCCGTCAGTAACTTGCCACTACTCATCTCAGCCATTCACTGTAACAGGACATTTTTGGAAATCTACTGATTATTCTAGCCAAATCCCATATACTACATGAGTGTAAGTTTACAAACCCACAACCTCTCTTTACTGTTTTGTACAAGGATTTCGAACAGTACATAAAAGCTATTAAATCTTGCACCAATAAAAAGGCCATAAACACCGTAATGGCAAGTGTTGCGTTGACTGTATATGTGCCTTTTTTATCTTCTATACAATTACAAATTGCGCCTTGTCTCAACCCCCCCTTTTATTATGTATTTAACTTAACCTCCCTGGCATGTTTGAATGTTTGATTTTTGCACTACACTGTGGGTGGTGTGACGTGTGCAATTTGTTCAATTAAAAATAAAAAAAGTCATCACAAATTCAGTCCATCTCTGTCCAAGCAGCGCTCGAACAATGTTCCAAATTAGTCGGCACCGAGCTTAAAAGAGAGACTGAATGAGTAACGGCTATAACAAAGTAGTAACCACTGGAACGTTTTCCCCGGCCTCCATGCTGCTTTCTCCTGTTTTGTTCCCCCCAATCACACTAGAAACATTCTGGCTCGTTCCTGACGTCGAACGTGACACACCGGAAAAAAGAACAGAAAGGCACACTCGTTCACCGGCAATGGGAAAGGAGTCAATGGCCCATTTTTAGCAGGTTTTCCTGCATTTTTAGCAGGTTTTCCTGCTTTCCTTCCTAAATTGTAGACACCGAAAAAAATATCTCCTATGTAACTATAAGTAAAACGTCTTTACCCCCCCCCCTTTAGATGATACACATATGACATTCATTAGTTTCTTCAATATTTTTTTAAATATTTTAACTGCCTGTCCTTCCAACTGTGCCTCAACACCACCCCAATATATAATTCACATAAATGACCTTGTTATATTTTTAATGTACGCCATTTCAACAGTGCCCTGGCCCCTAAATGCTTTTCAAAACAAGCCCCAGTCCCTTAACCCATTGGTTGAAACGTTTTCTACCCCTCCATTGCTTACTGTGCATCATAAGTACCTACCCCATTGGTTGTTATAGTTTGAATGTTTCCTCATCTGATTGGTTGCTGTCCAACCGAAATTAGAGGCGTGACGCTGGGCAACGTAAACTGTATGATTCTTTAACCACATTTGCAGCTGATGAGTGCACGACGCACGAAACAGGCCTGTACTGCAATGCATTAAAACTTTTCTCCTGTATCTGTGTTGAGATATATATATATAGTATATAAACTATACTATATGTAACTATATGAAACTATTATTTCTTTTATGAGGACAACATGACAATCCTTTGATATTGTACTACCGCAACGTGACAAGAACATTCCAGCAATCTATAAGGTGGGCAAAATCCTTGCATGACATTAATACACAAAACACACATTTGTAGTAAACATGCCTTCATTCAGTAATGTTCATTAAGAATTACGCCCTCAGACCTTAAATCACAGGTCTCCGCAACAGCTTCAAGGCACAAAGACTTTCTAAAGGGCAAAAAGAGGGTGACACAACTCTTGAAGACAGGCATGTTGGCAGAAAAACAACACAACACAGCCAACACTCAACAGCAACCATACAGTTCAAAATAACCTAAAATGACCACAAAGCTCACTCACCGCATAGAAAAATTAATACTGATGTCCGCCTTGGGAGAGAGCTCCATCCTCTGTTGCTCCCCCTGAGGTTTCTCCCTATTTTTTAGGGAGTTGTTCCTCATCCGATGCGAGGGTCTAAGGACAGCAAGTTGCATTGCTGTAAAGCCCCCTGAGGCAGATTTGTAATTTGGGATATTGGGCTATAAAAATAAAATTGACTTGACTTGATGTGAGGTGTGAATGAGTATATACACCAACAACATGAAGGAAAACAACACTCTATTATACACAGATGTTATCTGTAATGCCTCTAATAAGAGGATTTACCAATTGCCTTGAGTGCAAGAACAGAATATTTTCCAGGGAAGAGAGAAGAGGTTTCCAAGTGGTTCAAGTGGAACTGCCAGAATGACTGGAGGGATTCAATTATGCTTAATGGGCTCTCAACTAACCATGACAATATCCTGTAAATACCCAAATACAACATATATGAAACAGATTGCAGTTTGATACTAGATTAGCTAGGATGCTGTCAGCTCAGCGAGTGGCAGAACAGGGGCTACACAACAAGTTGCATCGCTGCGACTGTCTGATGATGAACGTCAGATAGCTATAGTGACAAAGGAAACCCAAAACATAATTTATAACTTCTGTGGACAAAAATAAAACCGGGCAAACGATAAGACGAGGAAAATAAGATGTTTGAAAAGTTCCAAATGTGTGTGTGTGTGTGTGTACAACACCGTTGGTACCGCCTCCCGTTGCGGGGCGGAACTTTCCTCGCTCTGCATGAGTGTGTCGGACCTGTTTAAGTGGTGGAGCGAAAACCAGCATGGGGTTATAGTGCGAGATTACCGTAGAAATTAAGAGAGGGTGTGATTATATGTTCCTCCTGTCCCCCAAAAGACCTGTTGTGTTCACATTTGGTCCAGAGAAATAACACCCCCCCCCACACACACACACACACCTACATCAAACCGGTAGCCCATGTCTGTTGTGTCTTAAAGTACAGTGACCTGAAGATCTACTCTCTGTGTCTTGTGTCCTGGCCGACACCCAAGGGCGAACGTCAGCTAATGAATGCGACAACAAGCCCTAGACAGTCCCCCCACAATATTTTGGTCCATTGAGCCTGATAGCAGCGCTTACCCCCCCCCCCCGATATGGAGTACAAAAGAAAAGAACCTCGTCCGAGGCATTAGATATGCCCACCACGGCATTTTGACGACTACGAGGTGAACTTCATCAGCCAGAGGCACTGTGCCTTATCACCCCCAGCCACTGCACACTATAGACATGGGCGATAAGAGGTATGACATTCTCAGATGGCGGGAGCTGCCAAGATGACACCCCTTAGCTCTCCATGTGATTCACTCCACAGCCATCAGAGCCGACGGCATGCTGCTCTTCATGAGAGGCACCAGTACCATGAGGAAACTCACAGCAGCTATAGAAGGTACGGTCCCGAACCCCAGCTAGCCCACAGAGAAAGCACGAGGAGACATATAGAGAATCCCTCTCATCACATCACATCACTGTAACTCACCTCAGCCTGGCAGACCACTCCCACCCGATGGTCAAGCTCAAAAAGCAGTACAAACACCTGGTGGGTCCGCCAATCCAGCCCTTCGAGAGGGTAAACCCCTGCTTCTGATTGGCACGATCAGCCACACCTCATTACCCCGATCGAGCCATTCCGGTTAGGTCCTCCCGGTGGTCCTGCAGCTGTCCGGACAAGACTGGGGTGGGTTCTCCAGGGTCCTACGAGGTTAGTCCAACAACCCCTAAGGCCATAACAGTTCCTGGTGATGTCTATCAACCCCCAGATCTCAGAGCTCTTCAAGAATTTGGAGAAGCTCTGGCGGGTAGACACCTTGCCGTACCGTAGTGAGAAGGTGGTGACGCGATCAAGGCAGGGCCAGGAAGCCGTGGACCTACTCGAGATCAAGACCACTCGCATGGATGTAGATGGAGTGCTACAGTATGCCACACTCTTGCTGAAAAACAGGCATGCCCTGCTTGCAAGCTCCCAAAGAAGCGGTCATGCCGAGTTTACGAAGCACTGAGAGACGACTCGCCAAGGACCAAGCGCAGTTTGAATCCTGTTGCTTTAAGGTCTTTGTCGGCACCAGGATTGCAGAAATTCAAGAGCTCACAGACCTGTGTGACTAGCGTTATGTTCCGTCAGCAATGAATCTTGCAGATGACATCACCAGAGGCAAGACCCTGAAAGAGCTGGTGGAGCCCAACAGATGGAACCAAGGACACCCATTCCTACTTCACCATCCAGACCAATGGCCTGCGAAGCCCACTGGTAAACCTGGTGAGGATGCCTCTGAGCTCCGCCGGTCGACCTTCTGTGGTGTCACCTCCACCGTGTCCAGTTTCAAGTCACCCGATGCGAGTCAGTGCAACACCTGGAGGGAGCTTCTAGAGCAGGAGTGGGCAATCTTATACAGAGCCAGTGTGGATGAAGGTTTTTGTTCCAACCAAGCAGTTACACACCTGATCCCACTCATCAACCAGTAGAGTCTTTGCTGAGGAACTTGATTAGGAGACACAGGTGTGTAATTGCTTGTTTGGAACAAAAACCTTCACCCACACCGGCCCTTTCTGGATAAGATTGCCCACCACTGTTCAAGAGACTGCAGCACAGGTGTTGCACGGGGCGGCAGATCAGAGTGTTGAGCCCACTGCGGAAGATTACTGCAATGTTGAGACCCTCATCTTAGTGGGGCAGCTTAGCTCCAATATTCATAAGGATTGTGCATTTTGTGATAAAAGCGCCAAACTTGGTACATATGTAGCTTAATATATTTAGAAGAAATTTGGATATGGAGCCACTGAAAATTAACCCCGTAGTGGCCATGGCAGGCATGGACATTATTAGATCGCTTTTAGTGGGGCTGTGGCCTCCCTAAATTTCATATCAGCGATTATGACAAGACAGAGGAGAATGTTACCTTTCCAGTATTATTGTTTCCAATATTATTGTTCTACTCCAAATAGAACCAGAGATATGCCATTTAACATATCGTTTGTCACCAATGCATGTTGAAAAAACTAAGTTCCCAGTCACTTTTGAGACATTATTGATCTATACACTATGTATAGACATCTAGACATCTATACCTAAACACTCCTCCTAGAACCAGCGATTGCAGGAAACAACACACAATTCAGTACTTCAACAGTTTTATTATTTTTTTATTTACAAAAGTAACTGCTTATCAACTTAAGTTTTTTTCAACATGCATTGATGACATCCGATATGTAAAATGGCATATCTCTGGTTCTATTTGGACTAGAACAATAATATTGGTATCTCTGGAAAGGTAACATTCTCCTCTGTCTTGTCATAGTGGCTGATATGAAATTTAGGGAGGCCACAGCCCCGATAAAAGCGATCTAATAACGTCCATGCCTGCCATGGTCACTACGGGGTTAATTTTCAGTGGCTCCATACCCAAATTTCTTCTAAATATATTAAGCTACATATGTACCAAGTTGGACGCTTTTATCACAAAATGCACAATTTTTATGCTAAGCTTCCCCACTATCTTAAACACAAGCCAGCAAGGATAGCTTCCCAGAGGAGCGCTGTCTCCTGAAGACAGGTAAACCTATCCCCTCCAGTAGCCGACTACTTACCTCAGCCCCAGAGCTAGATGAAGCCAGGGAACTCATCCGTGTTGGCAGCAGACTCCGTCAAACAGAGGATCTGGACCTGGCAACTGTGCACCCCATTGTTTTGGATCCAAGTCACCCATCTACCAAGCTCCTAATCTAGGACATCAACAGTCGTCTGTGCCATCCCAGCCCAGAGAGGGTGTTTGCTGAGCTCCGGCGCACATTCTGGATTCTGCGTGGGTGTGAGGCTATCCGCCGCTACCAACACACCTGCACTGAGTACTGATGTTGGAAGGCCAGACCGGCTGTCCCCAAGATGGCTGACTTAACCCCTGCAGCTTTGCGCCTCTTTAAGGAGTCCATTAAGGAATGAACTGCTCTGGAACATTTCAAGTCAAGGTGGGACAATGCAATGAGAAGAGATGGGGGATAATCTTCAAGTGTCTCACCACTCGAGGGGTACACTTGGGCCTCCTGACCAGCATCGACGCTGACTCCTTTTTGATGGCCCTCCGCAGATTCATTGCTCGTCGAGGGACACCAGCAGAGCTGTTCTCCCATCAGGAAACAAATTTACGAGGAAGAGAGAGGGAACTGCATGAGTCATTTACAGAGTTGGCTCCCGGCCTATGACAACAGCTTGGCAAGCAGAAGATCACTTTCCACTTCAACCCCCCCTGCTGCGCCCCACCTTGGAGGAGCATGGGAGCAGGAGAGCCGCTCTGTTAAGCCTGCCCTGTACACCACAGTAGGAGACCAACCTGAAGTGGAACGGATCCTCAACTCAAAACCGCTGGGTTACGCCTCATCCAGTCTTACCAACCATGACCCTCTAACACCCAACATCTTATTGATGGGGTGGCCTGATGGATCCTTACCTAAGATAGTCTATCCTGAGACAGAAGTCAAGTCAATTTTATTTGTATAGCCCAATATCACAAATTACAAATATGCCTCAAGGGGCTTTACAGCAACACAACATCCTGTCCTTAGACCTTTGTATCGGATAAGGAACAACTCCCTAAAAAAAAAAAAAAAAAAAAATCCTTTAACATGGAGAAAAAATAGGAAGAAACCTCAGAGAGAGCAACAGAGGGGGGATCTCTCTCCCAAGATGGACAATGTGCAATGGATGTTGCGTTTACATACTTTACAGAATACAACATTAAAAAAGGATAACAGAATTATAATGGAGTTGTAAAATTCATGAAGAATTCAGAACTCATCAGTTAGCATCGTTGGAGGGACTCTCAGGTCCTAGCTGACCGTTTCTGGTCTAGTTTAATCAGGAATTACCTGCCCAGCCTGCAAACCCACCAAAAGTGGCACTCCACTCCAGTACAACTCACTGAGGACTCTGTTGTGATGTTAGTCAATCCCCAGCTGCAACAGGCCTTTTGGCCCATTGGCCATGTCATCAAATTACACCCTAGTGCTGATGGTCATGTCAGGTCAGCCGATGTGCGGATCCAGGACTGTGTCTACACCAGACGGCTGGTCATCCTGCAAGCATTTCCAGAAGGCAAAGATGAGGGGGAAACCCTCGTGCCTCAGTTCCCCCTCAGTAGACTGTTGTCACCTTTCTATGGAGCAAACGTAATCTCCACATTTGGGGGCGGCTGTTAGAAAGGTTCCAAATGTGTGTGTGTGTGTGTGTGTGTGTGTGTGTGTGTGTGTGTGTGTGTGTGTGTGTGTGTGTGTGTGTGTGTGTGTGTGTGTGTGTGTATTAGGCTCCCATTGTGGGGTGGAACTTTCCTTGTTCTCCAGGAGAGCGTCAGACCTGTTTAAGTGAAGGACTGAAAACCAGCATGTGGTTATAGTGTGAGATTACCATAGAAATTGAGAATGTGATTATAATTTCTTCCTGTCCCCCGAAAGATCTGCTGTGTTCATATTTGGTCCAGAGAAACAACCACACACATGCACGCACCTACATCAAACCAGTAGCCCGTGTCTATTGCACCTTACAAATAAAGTAGTGACCCGAAGATCCCCTCTCTTGTGTCTTGTGTCCTGGCCAACACTCAAAGGCGAATGTCAACTAATTAATGCAACAACCAGTCGTAGACAGTGCCTCCACAGTATAAAATGTTCCAAAACATGACAATATGGCACATACCTGAATCCCAACTTCTGCTACACAAATACACTAGACAAGTTAAGCTAGCTACCCTGACTGACCTCATGCATGCTAGTAGCCACGCAAGTTCGCTTGAGTTTCTCCGTCTGTCAGCAGCAGCTTAATTGCTTCTCAACAGAATTAGCCAATATTCACCTGTGAATTACGAAATATCTGTATTAACGCTTTCATTTGCAATGAATGACTCCATGACCCATACCTGCATCCTGACTTCTACTCTGTCTCCATTTTCTTAATTTTTCTTTTGGCAGTGTTGTGTATGAAACACTAATACTGTTCTAAAACTGTTTAAGTAGATAACTGGAAAGTGCACACGGCAGACTTATGACAGTAACGTAGTATATTTATTCTTACGCTGTAACAACCTAGCTATCCCGAGTAGAGCGGAGTACCAAGAGAGCGCCCTGGTGGCGATTCTGCCTTATATACTCTTCAGGAACAACCGATAGCTGACCTCCACCTCATTCAGCACCAATCACATTGGTCTGTTCACATTCAAAACCAACCAACCCACACTGGTTAATATTCTGTGTTGGGAACACCACAGGCAGCACCACTGAAATTGTGGGAAATAATTTGTTTAAGCATCTACAATCAATAGGTTTATTTTTTACACAATGCATGATTATTTTTTATTAACCAAGAATCAAATACTGGATTATAATGGTAACGATTATAGGTAATCAAGACACCGTTACATTCTGGAAATCCAAAACAATGTCTTAATAAGAAAATAACGGTGTCTAGTGATCTAGAGTCAAAGGTGTGGTCTAAGGTTAAGCGCCACAGTAGGTGGGATCAACTTACAGTATAAAAGAAAGTGCTTTGGCCAGGTTGCTTCAGTTGCTCCATGGACCAAGTTGGTATATTGTTGTACCTATTTTTGTGATACTAACAATAAACCTATTCACATAGGACTCATAAGTATTGGATAGTGATTGATTGACTATGAAAAAGTGTGTTGAGAATAAAATTTTCCCACATTTAAAAGGTGAGCCAGCCAGGAGGGGTTCGGGGAAGCTGGACATCTGGACAGTGCAAGCTGTAGCTCAGAACAACAGGGATCAGCAAAAAGAGGTAAAGCAGAACCTATTTACAAAATCTGCATTACTGGCTGTTTCTGAGAAGCAGTGTGGCCTCCCAGATTAAAACACTACTTCGCCTCTCCTCTAAAAGAACCTAAAATTGCGAAAAATGAATAAATAAAATAAAATTGCTAAAATCACTAAAGAGTCTGATGTGAGAGTGTGTGCATGAGGGGAAGAGAGAGTCAACGCCAGGGCAAGCTCAGGTAAAGGGGGTGTAGAGATAGATGACTGAGCGGGTGCTGAAGGCGATGATAATTGGATGGTTGTTTTTCTGTGCTGTGTTTGCTGAAGAACTGATACATTTGGCCTTGAAGCATTATTGGCAGAAAGATTAGTATGAATAGGTTGGCTGTGTTATTCTGTGTTTTCTTGTCCATGTGGAAAACCATAGATATCTGCTCTTAGCCAGTGCAGTCCCCGAAGACACCATTCTCTCTGTGTTGGGGGAGCCCTGACCGGGATTCAAGCAGGCTCTCTCTCTGAGTCAGGGCGTGTGGTTTCCTGACCGGGATTTGAGTGAAAGGCTCTCTCTGAGTCGGAAGGCATAACTCCCTGACCGGGATTAAACGGGCAGGTGGCATAAAGAATAAAACGTTTGTGGATACCGCTCTTTCTGTGTGTCAGAAAGAGGCCTGAACGGACAGGTAGTTATCAAAAAGCAGAAAGAAGTTGGATTTGGTGTGTGTGTATGGGAGACCGACCACACTATTGTGTGGTAACCCCAGCAAACATGCCCGTGCGGGCCCACTGTGGGTGGGTGTGGGTTTACTGTGGGGCAATGTGGGCAGGGGCAAACCCGCACTAATCCCACATGGGCCCCATGTGGTTAGCCCATGCGGGCCCCACAGTAGTTTTGCCCTTTGAGGCCCCTATGTGGGCTTATTGTGGGCAAGACCACAGTTGGGCTTGCCCACAGTAAGCCCACATGGGCCCTATGTGGGTTAGCCAATGCGGGGCCCACAACAGTTTTGACCTTTGAGGTCAACCCCCTGTTGACAGTACAGTTAAAACGTTTTAAGATTACAACTGCTTTAGGGTAAGCAGTACTCAAACTTTTCATTTACTGCCCATGCCCAACGCTGCATATAGTCAGACCTCTGCAAAAATAACAGTAAAATGTAAACAAGTTATCCAAGGTATAACCGGTCCATCCCAGACTTAACTAAAACTGCCCATCCAACAAGACAAGTACCGTCTCAACTTTTTGGTTTGTCGCAGCTGTTTCATATTATAGTTAAGAGAAAGAACACTAGTTTATTTGTTAATTTTTTGTCCCTTAAATGTTCCCATCGAGCAGCTCATGCTGTTTTTTTGAACCAACTTAATTACAGATTAACTATTACTCATAACTTTACAATTTTAATAGTTTTGAACCATCAGAAATTTAGTGAACATACACACACAGCTGCTTATTGTAGTCTCATGTAGTCTGCAATACAGCTGACATGTTGTGCATGTGTGCAGTAATAAACTTGACACACTCCATCACTCTAGCCGTACACAAATAAATATAGCCTATAGCCCTGGTTCAGTTTGGGCTTGGTCACGAGGTGGTGCCAATCCTCATTACTTTAAATACTCCAAGAACTTGGATTTGGGTAGTTTAATTTGAATTTTGCCCCGCCTGAGTTCACGGAACAACAAAGTGTCAGTTTACCTAAATAAAAAAACACGGTCACATACAGATAATTTTGGCTTTACTTGCTCAGGTTTCGAGACATCTCTGTTCGAGATTTGCCTCCACCCCAACAGGTGAATAAAATTTCATTTGTGATACTCACAGCAATGAACATCTGTTAATCCATCCATAATCCATCTGTACATATTAGTTCCAGTGAAACCTGTACATAGTGAGGTCTATGTATTATTCTGAGTAACCAGCACATAGATGTTGCTGAATTTTTCAAATGTAACTTTTTATTCAACCTGCATAAGTAAAATCAAAACTATTTGCATGGCTAGATACCATGAGCTGATAATTCAGTGTTTTAACCCTGTATAGGTTGATCCAAGCCCCGATTAATGAAAAAAAATATAAAATTGGCATTTCAACTTTAGGTGGGGTGTCAAAGGGAAGGGGAGTAATATAGGGCAGCACATGATAACATGCAGGCATCAAATCTACTTTAAGAAAGTGAGTGGTTGCCCTTGTCTCCAGTTTTTCCAATGTAAGCATTATGGCAGTCATGCTGATATGGTAGGAAACGGCAAGGCTCTTGAGTATGTGCAGGGCTGTTTGGTGCTGCTATAGTCTTTCTGGCTTTTTCTATGTATGTCAATTTATAGCAATTTATAACAATTTATAAAATGTCACAACATGGTTTCTCTGCCATGACAAATGTAGGAGACACCGTATTAACGGTATGACAAAAGTAATTCATTTAACAAAAGCAAATTAATTGAATGCTTAACTGAACATTAACAAGGCGTGGGGTGTGGATATAACTGGAATCAGTAGTGTAAGGTGTGCATGAGGGATGAGATAGTGGCTGTGTCCCAATACTAAGTCAGCTGCCTACATCCTTAGAAGTGAGCTCCCTCATGAGGTAGCATCGTAACGGAAAAGGAACCTCAATAGGGTAACGAAATTGCCAGCAGCCATTAATTTAAGGGAAGTGAGAAGCCTGAGGTAATTGCAAAGACGTATGGGATATCCTACCTGGTTCAGGATGCATCGGATGCTGCCTTTAAATTTAACTGAAATAAGGCACCTTAGAAGGACGCATTTTTTGATGATTTCGGTTTGGGACATGCCTACTAAGGACAAGTGTGCAAAATAGTGAAAATACTGCCTTATAAGGCAGTTGACTTCAAATTGGGACACAGCCAGTGTGTGGAGACTGGAATACCAAGCTAGGTAGCACATTACAATCAAGTTGTTGTAATGTGACAACTTCTGTTGTAAAAAGTGCTATACAAATAAAATTGAACTGAAAGTACAGCAAGCTGACTGACAGGGCAGGCTGCAATCTTTTCTGATCTGGTCCTGTTTCATCTGATGACACGACCTGTAAGACTACAGAGAAAAATAACCAATGTTCCAGCCTGTTACAAAACACATTCAACAACATATATGAACAATGGTATCTCATAGGGCTGCACGATTATAGCCAAAATGATAATCACAATTACTTTGATCAATACTGAAATCCTGATTATTAATCACAATTAGTCATTAACTTTAGGGAAAACATATTCTTAATTGCACTTAACATGAACATTTACTTTGAACAGTACTTTCAGGTCCAGTGTGGTGGCCTTCATGCAATCATCATACGGTGGTTTAGCCTTAGAGGCCGATCACACAGAGCCACAGCGCATCTGCTGGGATGCCTGTGGAACGCAGTTGAAGCTGGTCTGCGTGCGCACACAAGCGACCGAGGCGGGAGAAAATGGACTCAAGCAACCGCAAAGCGCTCGCCATTGCTTTGCTTTTAGATGAGGGGGAAAAAAGCCATAAAAAACGGAGGTTTTGGGTTCATGACATTTTAAAGAAAAGGAAACAGTATGGTGAATTTCACCATCTCTTCAGCGAGCTGTGTCTGGATGATGAGCGCTTCCAGACCTACTTTCGGCTGAGCCGGAGTCAGTTCGAGGATCCCCCATGAACAGGAAGTATGTAGTAGTGAAGCCCACTTCCTGCTTGATTTGATTGACCACTTAGGCCAAAAGTGACATTGACAAGCGCCGCAACTCCACGTTTTGAGCTGAAAAGTTGAAAATATTTTAACTTTGATGCACGTCTAAAAACTGCTAACAAAAATGCGTCATGCAGCAGCTGCCCGACACGCAACTGTGCAGGCAGGCCTCTGGCCAGAAGTTGGCTTTTAGGGATATGCTGGTGTGCAGAGCAGTCATAGGTACAGTATGTAATGTTCATATGCAATAAGACCTCAGAAGGGGAACAAAATCAAAAGTTTTAATTTAATTGTAAAGACCAAATGAGAGTATTTTGTGATAATTTTTGTTTCTGATTACACTAGGGAAAAAAGGCATACAAAGACAGATTAGCCTAGCTAAATGAATCTAATTTAATCTTAATCTAACTTCTAACTTGATTTTAACTTCTGATTCCAGGCTAGATTAAATGCTCCACCTGTGGCTAACTCATACTGTGCACTTACATTTCAATTGTTGTTTTCTTCAGATGCTGTGACAAAAAGCAGCCGGGCCACAGCATCCGAGGTGGAAGCTGCCATCAAAATGTGGCTCAGAAATGCCAGGGATAGAGACGGAGGAAGGAGCAGAAGGAGCAAAAAATAAATAGATTTAATGTTTTTTTTTTTTATAGATTTAATGTTCTTATTGTGTTCAAATGTGGTTCTATGTCTGTTGTTCTGTTTCATAAAAACATTTAATTTGGTATATAGTTTTGTTTTTCGATTCCAATTGTTTCCAATTTTCAATAAATTCTTCGTATAATTTATATTTTCATAATTTTTTTGTTTGAGCTGGCTATCAATAAATGTCACTAGCATACCAGGTACACATGGGGCACTATGGGCCCGTGTAGGACCACTGCTCCCAGCCCAAAGTGTGGGCATACTATGGGCATGCTGCGGGCCCACAATGAGTCCCACTGAGGGCCCACTCTGCTTAGTGTGGGCAGCCCACACTCAGCCCAGAGTGTGGGCTGCCCACTGGGGCCCCACTAGGGGCCTTTAGTGTGGGGCCCACACGTGCCTCGCATTTCACGCCGGTAACGGGGCCCACAGTCGGCTGCCCACAGTGGGCCCTCTGTTCCTGCCTGCAGTGGCCCCACATGAGCCCCAAAGAGGCATGTTTGCTGGGACATTACACGTCCGGATCTTAACTTCGTAATTATGACTGTAGCTTGAACCATGAAGTTTGAAGCCCTTCTCCTTTTTGGTAACTGGTGTATGGCATGCTTCTTGGATAATGCGACTAACGTCGTTAATCGTGAGTTTGGGTAGAGCTTGAAGAGACCAAGTGAAAAATGCCATTGCTTCGCTGTTGTTGTTAGTTGTCTGTATCACATCTGGCGCTGCCCGGAAATGATTGAGCTGGCCGAATCAGAATGCGGAAGAGTGTGCATATACCCCATTCACACCACCATCTTTGCAAACCTTTGTTTGGTCTTACTCTTGTTTTTGCCTTGTCTGGTTCATTTATTTATTTTGGTGAAGCAATTTGTGGCATTGTTTTAGAAAAGCACTTTATAAATAAACTTATTATTATTATTATTATTATTCATAAATTTTTATTCTATACAGATGACATACCATGGATGCCACTTAGGGAGGTTGACTACGAAAAGTGTGTGGCTTCATTGGTGGGTTTGGAGTGTCCGCACTGTAGAACAAAATACATGTACTGTCATGTGCCTGAATGGTTAGAGGAAAAGAAATATGAGTAGATTAAAGGATTTACATACTGTTCATGGGTGTGTTAGTCCCCTTGGCATCTGTGGGTGCATTATTCTTTCATACTCTGATTGTGGGTATTATCCTGTATTTTGTTATTGCATTCATCATTACTTGTATGATCGGGTTGATCCGTAAATATTGTATTAAGACTGTGCTTACTGCTGTACAAGTCAAATATTCTCCAGATCCCTGGGTTCCACCTTAAAATGATGATGATATTGCTAAGGATTTTAGCAAGCATCTGCAGTGACCTCACTTGACAGAGTAGTTCCCCCAAATCCTTTTTTTTTAATGTAGTTATTGGTTTCTTTTCCTTTTCCTTATGTTAACGCTTACTTAATCTGTAACCAATCTACATATGTGTGTTATGAATATATCTTCCATTTATTGTTTCATCATTTTAACCATTGCTTAATGTTACTGGGGAATATGTTGTGTTTTAGATTAATTTCGAGCATTCACACAAGTTTTTTTTTCCAAATGTCAACACTGGGTTTTTTGCAATGTGTTTGCTCAGATTAGTGTAGATGACTTCTCCAGTCCTTTACTCATTTCTGGTCAAGAGTGGGGTGAGATGTTTGGTTCGAGAGGACATGGGATACTTGTGACTTCTATCTGACTGCTGAGTTTATATGGAGTGTGTTGATGTAAACCTCATGTGTTTCAGTTGACTTACAACTGGCAGACACACCTCACAGTCATTCTGTGTGAGGCAAGATGTTCCCCAAGATGTATAACCATTGTCATGTTTTCATTTGATGTTTTATCTAGACGATTTGTTATCGATTAAAAGTATGCACTCAAGGTTGAAGGTAAGACTGTATCATCTCAACCAGTGTTGAAGAGCTGAGGAACCAGAACGAACACTAAGGGAAGTTAGAGAGGATCGACAAGGAGCAGTGGAAAGACAAGCTGAGGAAATTATACCTCATGAGGATGGAGACAGTGAGGAGGCAGGGTCAAGTGAGACCATGGCACCCACTCCGTAGGCTAGCATGCGCCCTCCAAGGGGGCATGTGCGTGCTATTAGTAATAGGTTTGATAATCACCTTACTAATAATATCCTAATCAGCCGAAGGACATCCCACCAATCGCACCAAGCGAATCCTAGTTGAGAATCGCTATGAGACCAGTCTGACAGAACTGCAGCAGAACTATTTAATGCATCAGAACTTGTGGTGGCAATATGTTAACTTCTCAAAAGGACCTGTATTACAACCAAAACGATTTGTTACCTACACTAACTGCACTAAAGGCATTATCTGGGCAAGTCCAAGCCACATCACAAATGACATGGCAGAACAGGATGGCATTGGATATGCTGCTAGCGAAGAAAGGACGAGTCTGTGCAATGTTCGGTGATGCTTACTATACATTCACCCCTAATAACACTGCTCCCAATGGCACATTCACGAGAGCCATGGCCCAGCTTGACAATCTGGTGATAGAACTAAAAGAGAACGCTGGTCATGGTATGTGGGACATGGACTGGTTAGAAAAAACATTCGGCGGACCTTGGGGCGCACTGTTTGCCAAGATAGGAATGGGTATAGTATTATAATAGTGGTGTTGATGATTGCTCTATGTTGGCTAGCTCCATTGCTCTCAGCTGTGGTTAAACGGATGACGGCTGCCGTGTGTGGACAATTTTTTTATGTCTGGACAATTTCATGTGACCCCTGCTATCCCTACAACTCCCTCTGTGGAGGGCAGTCTGATTGATTTGGATGTTTGCATGTACAGGGGACAACATTGCCAACTACGCCATTTGCAAGACAGCGGACACAGAGACAAAGATACTGGCCTAAGTGAGACAACACATGGAGTACCCCTGCCCCTTTCGTGAAGTTTATAATGACAGTCTGGCCAATATCATCAGGAGGGCAGTGGTGCTTCCATTTCTACCTGATCAGACACTCTTTTTTGATGGTTTTAGGGAATGGGAGGTGGATCCTTCCATCTCTTTTTTGCTCCAACCAATTGCTGAACTTTGTTCCACATTTACTAGATTAAGTATTGTTGTAAAAAATGACAGTATTTTTACTCCTGCTGAGTCCACCTGTCCAGTATTGTATGCTAAGTATCGGTCGAAGGAAGAACTGATAATTCAGTCTTTGATGTATCCCGAACCTATGCTATATGGACAAAAGTATTGGGACACACCTCTTAATCCTTGAATTCAGGTGGTTCATTCAGACCCATTACCACAGATGTATAAAATCAAGCAGCTAGCCATGCAGTCTGTATTTACAAACATTTTTGAAAAAATGGGCTGTTCTGAAGAGCTCAGTGAATTCAAGTGTGGTACTGTCATAGGACGCCACCTTTTCAATAAGTCAGTTCATGAAATTTCTTCCCTGCTAGATATTCCACGGTCAACTGTAAGTGGTATTATTGAAAAATGGAAGTGTTTAGGAACAACAGCAACTCAGCCACGGAGTGGCAGACCACGTAAAGTCACACAGTGGGGTCAACGAGTGCTGAGGCGCATAGTGTGTAAAAGTCACCAACGCTCTGTTGACTCAATAACTGCAGAGTTCTAAACTTCCTCTGGCATTAACATCAGCACAAAAACTGTGTGCCAGGAGCTTCATGGAATGGGTTTCCATTGCCAAGCAGATGTATGCAAGCCTTACATCACCAAGCACAATGACAAGCGTCAGATGGAATGGTGTAAAGCACGCTGCCACTGGACTCTGGAGCAGTGGAAACGTGTTCTGTGGAGTGACGAATCATGCTTCTCTGTCTGGCAGTCTGATGGATGAGTCTGGGTTTAGCGGATGCCAGGAGAACATTATCTGTCTGACTACGTTGTGCCAACTGTAAAGTTTGGTGGAGGAGGGATAATGGTATGGGTTTTTTTTTAGGGGTTGCGCCAGGCCCCTTAGTTTTAGTGAAGGGAAACCTTAATGCTTCAGCATACCAAGACATTTTGGACAATTCTATGCTTCCAACTTTGTGGGAACAGTTTGGGGAGGGCCCTTTTCTGTTCCAGCAGGACTGTGCCCCAGTGCACAAAGCAAGGTCCATTAAGACATGGTTGGGTGAGTTTCGTGTGGAAGAACTTGACTGGCCCGCACAGAGCCCTGACCTCAACCCCATCGAACACCTTTGGGATGAACTAGAATGGAGATTGGGAGCCAGGTCTTCTCATCCAATACCAGTGCCTAACCTCAAAAGCACTCTTCTGGACGAATGGGCAAAGATTCCCACAGACACACTCCAAAATCTTGTGGAAAGCCTTCCCAGAAGAGTGGAAGCTATTATAGTAGTGTATGTGGATGCTTACAGCTTTGGATGAGTTAATTGGTCGTCATGCTGTAATTGTCACTTGGACGAAGTTTGAGGTTGTGAACATTCAGGTAGCTGACGACATCATCTGGCAGAACATCCCCTACAGCTTACGGCAGAAGTTGGACAGCCTTCCACGGCGACAGAGGAATCTGAGCCACTGTGCGCCCAATGTGGTTGTAACCTCGCCACAGTGGTGGTCCTCAACGATGCATAAAGCATCTGGGTTGAAGTACAGAAAAACAGTGTGTCAAGAATAGAATTCCCACATACACTGTTTTTCATAGTCAGTCAATCAATGTCCAATACTTACAAGTCTGACATGAATAGGTTTATTGTTAGTATCACAAAAAAGGGTACAACAATAAACCGAGTTGGTCCATGGAGCAACTGAAGCAACCTGTCCAAGGCACTTTCTTTTATACGGTAAACTAAAACCACTTACTGTGGAGCTTAACCTTAGACCGCGGCTTTTACTCTTGATCACGTCCCACTATACACCATTATTTTCTTATTGAAACATTGTTTTGGGTTTCCAGAATCTAATGGTGTGTCTTGATTACTTATAATAATTAACATTACAATCCAGCATTTGATTCTTGGTTAATAAAAATAATAATCATACACTGTATAAAAGTAAGCATACTGATCGTAGATGCTTAAACAAATTATTTCTCACAGAATACTCGGGTGTTTTGGAGGGCAACTGCCCATTGTTCAGATGGCCCATTATTCCAAAACCCCAATAGTCCGAAAAATGTCCCATTGGAACGAAAACCCATTTGTTCAACTGCTCGTTATCCCGAAGTCAAAAGCCCACTGCTGCGAAGGCCCGTTGTTCCAAAAATACACACTATCCCTAGTTTTTAGTCCTTAACATTTTAGTATATTTTGACATGCAAATGCAAAGACACCCTAATGCTAAAAACAAATGTCATCTGTACTTCACCAGAAATATCAACCTTCTTGTATTTATCTGTGGCCAGTTCAGATCAACGATTTGCCATGACACTGGACAGGGCAGGTGTTACCAAAATCCATGCTCCGTCAGATTATGTGACCATTTCAAACACGTTATCTCCGACAAGATACGGCAGTCAGATCGATGCGGTTAAATTTAGGCATAAATTAGAAATGGTTAAGATTAGGCGACCTGTTGGGAGATGGTGAATTTTTGACGTGTATTTGGTGTGGTTAAGATTTGGATAAGCATCTGGAGGGAACCGCCAAAAGAGCACATTTTAAGGGCTGGGTCACGTAATCTGACGGGTCACAGTTTAGGTGTAACATCGGCAGTCACTGAACTAACACCTCCAGGGAGTGTGTGTATTTTCAGAACAACGCAATGGACGTTTGTTTTTGGGATAACGGGCTGTCGGACAAATGGGCTTTCAGTCCAATGGAATATTTTTTGGACTATTGGGGTTTCAGAATAATGGGCCGTCAGAACAATGGCAGAGCACCTTTTGGAGGCACCATCACATCTACTTTTTTTTTAACCATTATATCGTGATTATACATGCTCAATAATCCAGGGAAGCAAATAAAAGAAGGCTGAATCAGTTCATCTGGATACAACGATTGACAGATACATTTCCTCTTCAGTCTCAACTGACTGCAGGTATCCTCACCCTTATAAACAATACAGTGGCATAACAACCGAAACCAACGATCAGTTTCATATGCAACTATGGGCATGACCATTAACTACAGTTTCAATGGTCATGTGTACTATTCACAGAGGATTGGGGAATGTTTGCAATCACAGCATTGTAAGATGGTGACAGATGTACTCTTAGCCTCCCCACCCCAGTTCAGGGATGGTTGTTCCCTTTTAACATCGATGGCCTCTTTGACTCCGAGACAGATGTACTGAAAAGTATATCTGTTGCCATCTTACAATACTGTAAGTACAAACACTCCCAGTCATACACATGGCCATTGAAACTATAGTTAATGGTCATACCCATATTTGCACAGGAAACTGGTCGCTGGTTTCGGTCGTTATGCAACTGTATTGTTTATAAGGGCGGGGATGCCTGCAGTCAGTTGAGACTGAAGAAGTCACTTAGATGAGTGATGAAACGTATCTGTCAATAAACGCTGTACCCAGATGAACTGATTCAACCTTCTTTAATCACCATTATATTGTACGTTCGCAGCATAATGATTCATTGGACAGTTGCTGCAGCACCTGTGCAAATCAAAGCCATCCAAATCCACATGACCTATCCGACTGACATGGGGGACCCTGGATCGGAGATGTTGATTGGCTTGACATGATCTATCCATTGAGGAGGGGGGCCTCTGCACTTGGACAGAGCCATTGATTGGCTTCGTGTCTCCCAGCGATTTTCTTTATCAAAGAAAAAAAAAAAAGGGATTCGCAGGGCCCTAAGCAATTGCGTATTCAGTGTAAAGGGCGGGCCGCCTGTGTGTGTGTGTGTGTGTGTGTGTGTTTGTTGTTCAGTTTGATAGATTGCAGCATGCTAAAAGTCATCCCCATGTGCTGGAGCTTTCTGCAGTTTGGTGGTAAATAGGAGCTCTCCTCATCCACAACCGCTCTGACTTTACCGTCAACTAATGGAAGCTTACTCAACCAGAACCGGACCAACCCGTGTTTTAGTGTAGGTTGTGATTAATGGAAACATATATTTGATTCGCTTCCAGATATAAATTATAGCCATCACACATACGTTCCACAATGTCCTCCTCACGGATCTGTTGCTTTTTTGTAAGTAATACTGTCACTATCGTTTAAAAAGGTAAAAAATAAATGACAATGAAAGGTTTAAAAAAATACTCATCTTTCAGACATTTGTACCGCCTTGCAGTTCGATGTGTCCTTGTGGTTTGAAGCTCGGTGTGTTTACAGTTCAGTTGTGTATCTATTCTTTTTGGCCCCAAGAGCCAATCTATAGTGAACTAAGCTCTGTGCAAATCTATTCTCTGCTCCAAAGCCAGGGGACTCTAGACTAGGCTCAGCCTCTCAGGTCATTTATGACTCTGTCCCTTGTAACTTAAGTTAAGGTTCTCAGCAATGTTCCAGTCATAAAGAAGAAAGAAGAAAAATGAGTGATTCTGTTCAGGAGATAAAGGGGAAAATCTGCAATAGATATGCAGCATCCGTGTCAACCTTCATGTGGGATTAATCATTTTTATGACTGTGCTATTACGACTTTGAATTGACTTTATGGGACTTCCTATTCATTCCACACACTGAAACACACTGGATTTGATGCATATCTGCTCTATGCTAGAAGACCTGTGTTTAGAAAAGAGGAGCTAACTAGAGGAGTGCACTCGATAGAGTGCAGATATCCACCAGGTCTACGTCTCGCCCCTTCACCAGTGTTCAAACTTGATGACGAAACCTTTTAATGCCTACCAGAAGAAGGGAAATACACACACACACACACAGACCAAAAAAAAAAATACAGTGTTTTTCCTGCCATTGTAACACTTTTGCACAGAGCCCAAGTTGACTAAATGGGAAGTATGGGGGAAAATGTGTTAATATGCAGCGCTCAAGCTAAAAAAATACCTAATAGAAACAGTTTGCCTGTCAGTCTGTGGATGTGTAGCCTCCTAGGCGGACCCTCGCATGAAAGCGACCAAGTCTGACATGAAATGACAGAGATCAGGCTATCGTAATTTCAAACCCCTTATTAAAAGACTTCAAATGGGTCTAACTGTCGTGGCTTTTATGATATAAAATGAATCAAGGCAAATAAATGGCTGCTCTGCTGACTTTCATTCATAAACGGTAAGAAAACATAGCTCAGCCATGGGAAACTTTTTTTTTTGGATTTTCCCCGTTTTTCTCCCCAGTTGTATCCGGCCAATTACCCCACTTTCTGAGCTGTCCCAGTCACTGCTCCACCCCCTCTGCCGATCCGGGTAGGGCTGCAGACTACCACATGCCTCCTCCAATACATGTTGAGTCGCTAGCTGCTTTTCACCTGACAGTGAGGAGTTTCGCAAGGGGGACGTGGTGCGTGGGAGGATCACACTATCCCCCCCAGTTCCCCCTCCCCCCCGAACAGGCACCCCGACCGACCAGAGGAGGCTCTAGCGCAGCAACCAGGACACATACCCACATCCGGCTTCCTACCCGCAGATACGGCCAATTGTGTCTGTAGGGATGCCCGACCAAACCAATAACACGGGGATTCAAACCAGCAATCCCCATGTTGGTAGACAACGGAATAGACTGCTACGCTACCCGGACGCCAGGGGGGAAATGTTTCCTTGTATTTACTGATAGCTACAAAAAAACTTATAGCAGAGTTTTAACATTGGAGGCTATGGCACTTCTGCATGGCGATGAGTCGCCTATGCACACAGTCGACTTGGAGAGAGCAGCCACAGAAGGCCGCATTGGTCAAGCGAGCTGGAGAGTGAGTGAAGAGAGGGAGTGGCGATAGGAAGAACAAACGTTTTTCAAAGGTTTTGAATCGCCACAACCATGAGAGGTTCTTCATCATACATTCATAATTATGCATAAACAATTTTAGGCTGACAGGTCCAGCAGTTTGTGAGATTAGCCACGGACAGACACGCACAGACACACACGCACGCACACGCACACGTATGCACTCACTCACTCACGCACTCGCACACACACACACACACACACACACACACACACACACACACACACACACACACACACACACACACATTAGCAAACATTTGCCTTAGAAGCAGTCAAGATGTTCATCTTACCAGTTGTCCAATAAATAGGTACTGAGCCACTGTGGTTCCTTCTCTGTTCTCTGTTGGTATCCTGGGAGAGCAAAACAATGCATTTTTATATATAACCATATGGGAGGGTTACACACAAATGTATGAACACTAATTTTTTGTTTGTATACAGAAAAATATGAGTCCTGGGCTGTCAGTTAGAAATGTGTTTTCCATCTATTGATACTGTGCTGCAGAGCATCTGACCCATTTAAATAATCTAATTTGCAAACAAAGCATATGGGCCTTCAAGGTAATCACAACTGACTTATTCATTTCATATACCAACAAAGATGAACCACCCTAAGAGGGCTAATCCTTGAACGGGTGAGGTTCAAGTTCAACTTTGCTGTCATGTGTAGAATACAATGCAATTCTTGTGCTCTGGCTCTCTCTGCCTTACCACAAAGGACACAAGGACAAAAGATACAAAGGATACACCATCCAAATATATAATATGAGTATTACTGAGATGGATGGTGTGTGATTTGATGCTCCAGTAGTATTTGTTTTAAATGGAACGAGTGAGAACAGAACATGAGCGGGGTGGCTGGTGACCTTAATGATGTTTTGGGCTTGCCTTTTGCGGCGAGTGGTGTAAATATTATGAAGTTGTGGTATTTCCATGCCAGTGATTTTTGCTGCTGTCTTTACAGTCCTTTGAAACAGTCTGCAGTCCTGAGCAGTCAGGTTGCCAAACCACACTGTGATACAGCCTGTCAACACACTCGCTATGGTACTGCCATTAAGGTTCATAAGAGTTTTGGTATGAGTCCCAAAGCTACAGGTCGGTAATCATTAAGGCAAGAGACAGGTGTTTTCTTAGGTACGGGTACAATGGTGGTTTTCTTAAAACACAGTGGAACCACACACAATGGCAGGGACAGGTTAAAAATGTCAGTAAAAACCTGAGACAGCCGAGTGTAACATGTCTTGAGGACACGGGAAGGGATGCCGTCTGGGCCAGCGGCTTTATGAGCCTTAACCCTTGTTTTTTTATTTTCCCCTTTTTTCTCCCCAATTGTACCCGGCCAATTACCCACTCTTCTGAGCCGTCCCAGCTGCTGCTCCACCCCCTCTGCTGCAGACTACCACATGTCTCCTCCAATACATGTGGAGTCACCAACCGCGTCTTCTCACCTGACAGTGAGGAGTTTTGCCAGGGGGGGACGTAGCACGTGGGAGGATCACGCTACCCCCCCCAGTTCCCCCTCCCCCCAAAACAGGCGCCCTGACTGACCAGAAGAGGCGCTAGTGCAGCGACCAGGACACATACCCACATCCGGCTTCCCACCCGCAAACACGGCCAATTGTGTCTGTGGGACACCTGACCAAGCCGAAGGCAACACGGGAATTCGAACCGGCGATCCCCATGTTGGTAGGCAACGGACAACCCCACAAGCCTTAACCCTTTTAAAAGTTTTACTCACACCAGCCTCTCTCACCTATAGATCAACTTCATCAGGTGGGCACTGTGCTTCTCTCACTGGGTCCAAGTTGTGAGCTTCAAAGTGAGCATAGAAGTTGTTAAGCTCATCCAGGAGAGAGGCAGAAACGTTGATTGCCACACTGGGTTTAAATCTATAGTCCATAATCGCCTGCAGCCCCCTCCACATGCACCATGAGTCACAGCCATAGTAGTCATTTTCCAGTTTATCCCTATATTGTCTTCCAGCAGCTTTGATGGCTGTCCTTAAATCACACCTGGATTTTTTTGTAGCATTACTTGTCCCCCGATTTAAAAGCAGTGGTACACTCCCTGAACCTCAAGAAAATGTCACTGTTAAGCCAGGGTTTCTGGTTGGGGTAGGAGCCAATAGTCCATACTGGGATACAGTTATCCACACAGACTCTAACATGGCCAATGACCGATTCAGCATACTCATCCAAACTCAAGGCTGAATCGTTAGATTGGCCAGTTGGTTGATTTAAAACATCCCTGAAATTTTGATTTGTGTACTGTAGTCCAGCACTGTACTGCCCTCACAGTGGGCTGTGCACACACTTCACTCTCTGCTTGTAGGCAGGAAGCAAGAGCACTGACAGGTGGTCCGATTTCCCAAAGTGAAGTCAGGACATCGGCCTGTTAAGCTGCTTTGACCGTGGATTAAAAGTGGTCGAGAGTCTTATTGCCTCTGGTTGGACAGGTGACACACTGGAAAATTTTTGGTAGCACAGATTTCAGGTTACAGTGGTTCAAGTCCCTCACCACAACTCAAATGGTCGCAAAGTGCAAGTTCTCCTGCCTGCTAATGGCTCCATACATTTCGTCTAGTGCTGCTGCAGCAGTAGTTTGCAGCAGTATGTAGACAGCAGTTTAGTTTGCAGCAGTATGTAGACAGCAGTATAGTTTGCAGCAGCAGTATGTAGACAGCAGTGTAGTTTGCAGCAGCAGTATGTAGACAGCAGTATAGTTTGCAGCAGTATGTAGACAGCAGTATAGTTTGCAGCAGCAGTATGTAGACAGCAGTATAGTTTGCAGCAGCAGTATGTAGACAGCAGTGTAGTTTGCAGCAGCAGTATGTAGACAGCAGTTTAGTTTGCAGCAGCAGTATGTAGACAGCAGTATAGTTTGCAGCAGCAGTATGTAGACAGCAGTGTAGTTTGCAGCAGCAGTATGTAGACAGCAGTATAGTTTGCAGCAGCAGTATGTAGACAGCAGTATAGTTTGCAGCAGCAGTATGTAGACAGCAGTATAGTTTGCAGCAGCAGTATGTAGACAGCAGTGTAGTTTGCAGCAGCAGTATGTAGACAGCAGTGTAGTTTGCAGCAGCAGTATGTAGACAGCAGTATAGTTTGCAGCAGCAGTATGTAGACAGCAGTATAGTTTGCAGCAGCAGTATGTAGACAGCAGTATAGTTTGCAGCAGCAGTATGTAGACAGCAGTGTAGTTTGCAGCAGCAGTATGTAGACAGCAGTGTAGTTTGCAGCAGCAGTATGTAGACAGCAGTGTAGTTTGCAGCAGCAGTATGTAGACAGCAGTGTAGTTTGCAGCAGCAGTATGTAGACAGCAGTGTAGTTTGCAGCAGCAGTATGTAGACAGCAGTATAGTTTGCAGCAGCAGTATGTAGACAGCAGTATAGTTTGCAGCAGCAGTATGTAGACAGCAGTATAGTTTGCAGCAGCAGTATGTAGACAGCAGTGTAGTTTGCAGCAGCAGTATGTAGACAGCAGTGTAGTTTGCAGCAGCAGTATGTAGACAGCAGTGTAGTTTGCAGCAGCAGTATGTAGACAGCAGTGTAGTTTGCAGCAGCAGTATGTAGACAGCAGTGTAGTTTGCAGCAGCAGTATGTAGACAGCAGTATAGTTTGCAGCAGCAGTATGTAGACAGCAGTATAGTTTGCAGCAGTATGTAGACAGCAGTATAGTTTGCAGCAGTATGTAGACAGCAGTATAGTTTGCAGCAGCAGTATGTAGACAGCAGTATAGTTTGCAGCAGTATGTAGACAGCAGTGTAGTTTGCAGCAGTATGTAGACAGCAGTATAGTTTGCAGCAGCAGTATGTAGACAGCAGTATAGTTTGCAGCAGCAGTATGTAGACAGCAGTGTAGTTTGCAGCAGCAGTATGTAGACAGCAGTATAGTTTGCAGCAGTGTGTAGACAGCAGTATAGTTTGCAGCAGTGTGTAGACAGCAGTATAGTTTGCAGCAGTATGTAGACAGCAGTATAGTTTGCAGCAGCAGTATGTAGACAGCAGTATAGTTTGCAGCAGTATGTAGACAGCAGTTTAGTTTGCAGCAGTATGTAGACAGCAGTTTAGTTTGCAGCAGTATGTAGACAGCAGTTTAGTTTGCAGCAGTATGTAGACAGCAGTATAGTTTGCAGCAGTATGTAGACAGCAGTGTAGTTTGCAGCAGTATGTAGACAGCAGTTAAGAACAGGAATTCCCTGGGGAGATGGTACGCTCTGCACCTTATTGTTTGTTGTTCCAACACTGGCGAACAGGACTGGGACACTGTTTCCACGTCAGTGCACCATGACTTGTTAATAAAGAAGCACCACCTCCTTTACCTTGCCAGTAGTCATCGTGGCACCGTCCATGCGGCGCACAGCTCGGCCACGTCTCTTGAGAGCTTATTGGGCAATGAGGTCCGTCCAGCTTGTTGCCAAGGGGCCTGGACGTCAGACAGCGGTATGCTGGGAATCGGGGGCCGGGTAGGACGCCGTTGTCGCCTTACCAAGTCGGCCCCTCGTTTGCCCCGCCTGCAGCAGCGCTGTCAGCAGCCATTCCACAATGGCGGCACCTGTTTGCTGTAGGTAACCTCTCCCGGCAAGTCCCGCGGCGCCCAGCCGTTGGGACTGTCTGATCTGATGTGCAGTAAAGTCTGGCGACCACAGGTAATTGTGCAAGACGCATTTTGTGCAACAAAAGCGACAAAAACACGAAAACAGACAAAGCGAGCTCAGCTCGCAGCGAGCCGCCACGGTTGGGCGCCATCTTTGCTCTCATTCACGTGACTGTCGCTGTCCAATAGGAGAGCGAGTCACGCCTGCGGAGTCAGACCACACGGTTCATGTCCCGGATCTGCACTGAAGGGGGCATGCTGGCCCAAGACTGGGCTTGGTTTTGTGTCAAGTGTCAAGTTAGCCTGTAATATATTTACCATTTTCATCTAACAAGCTTGAAATGTCAAACTTGATCATCGGGATGCTCCAACGCAAAACAACATTAAACTGATTTATTTAGCTGAGGTGTGTGATTTTGACATACACCTCTACCTTTTCCTCTGATTTGAAGAACGGGATGGATGATTTTCCAGCTCCCTCCCTCTCAAGGGACATGTGGCACAGGTGAAGAAACACTGCTCCCCCCGAGCTCAGAGACAGCGGTAGCTCGCTCCCGCAGGCGGACTTCACTAACCTGAAAGGCCGCAGTTTGGGAGACCGAGCCAACGCTCCAGCAGAACATGATCAATAAAAGCATTTCACAAGCTAACATAAGATCAGTAAAAGCGAAAAGAGAGAAAGAATGATGCAACAGGGGTACAGTCACTAAACAAATGAAAGCATCATCAATTTTTAACAACTATTCGATAATTCTGTCAACAGCTTTAAACTCACGAGGGATCAACTGTTACTTGCAAAAGAGTCATTTTGTTGTTGTTGTTGTTTATTTAAAATATATTTCAAGGCCGATATTTGTGCTGACCAGACTGTGGCTAAAGTAGCTCTTAGCAGTGTCCCTGCTAATAATGGCTGATGCAGCAGGGCCTCTCTTTGGTCATAATTCAAGCATGAGGATGTGATTTCAGGTTCGCCTAAATCATTCAGGATGCCATTTAGGGATAAACTAAATCATTTAAGGTAGGTATCCTAGCCTCCTGGGATTCAGGGCTCTTCCCGGTGTCTCGTATTCAGAGGAATAACTGAGCTACCGTGACGCTCTAATCCTCTAAGAGCCTTAAATTAATAAATTCCTCACAACCCAGGAATAGCGTAATCAGTGCAATCATGACAACGAGGTCTAATAATAAAAGAAAATGGGCAATAATTGCAGACCTCCTTCTTTTATGATACATTTTAGCTTTGGATTTGAGGTGCGACCTATTACGACAGGCGTGCAAGGTTTTTATGTGAGATCATACCAAATGGGAGAGACGTGTGTGTGTGTGTGTGTGTGTGTGTGTGTGTGTGTGTGTGTGTGTGTGTGTGTGTGTGTGTGTGTGTGTGTGTGTGTGTGTGTGTTATGCTGTATTCAGCGGTGCACATGGATCTTAGCCCCATACCCATAATGGCCGGGGGGGGGCACTTTCAGTCCCCTAAAAGAGTAGGTAATAACAATAATAGATTGTACTAAAACAGAACCTTCCTAGAGTGCAAGAACACTTACAAGGTAAATAGCAAAGTAGCACAAAATCAAAGACACGAGAGCAACACCTGAATGCAATAGTAGGCATAAAGCAAAAACAATAAAAACAGCAAATGCGAAATTATATGATAAATTAAAACAGCATCGTCATCATCATCATCATCACTGGCGGTCACTCGAAGTGAGTATGGCTGTCCTCTCCAGTGGGTTGTCTCCTTGTGGGTCTTCACATGGCTGTAGACGCTGATCTGTGATCCACATACTTTGGTGCAGTGTGGACCGGGGAAAATGGTGGTGGTTGGTGGTGGTGGTTGAGCCTTTTTCTCTCTCTCTCCTTGTGGTGCTGTCGCTTTTTCTCCGCAACATAGTAGAGGTCCATTTCATGATGTACGGCTCCTTCCTTCATGGATTTCTTCCGCCTATCAGATTTCTTCCGCCTATCCAGTGCAATGGGTTCTCCATTGCTCGATGTGATGTTGGATTTCTTCGGACTAGTCTTGATATCGCCCTTGAAACGTTTCTTTTACCCGCGGGGGCTCGCTGACCTTCCTTCAGCTGGGAGTGCAGGATCTGTTTGGGGAGACGTGTGTTGGACATGCGGATGACATGGCCCGTCCATCGGAGTTGGTGCTGCATTATCGTGGCGGTGATGCTAGTGATGCTGGCTTCTTCCAGAACGCTGATGTTGGTGCGTCTGTCCTTCCAGCTGATCCTCAGGATCTTTCGTAAGGATCTTTGGTGGTGGTGTTCCAGGGCTCTCAGGTGCCTGCTGTAGGTGGTCCATGACTCTGCTCCATACAGCAGGGTGGGGAGAACAACGGCTCTGTAGACCAGTAAAACAGCATAGAGCGCAGAACACCAGAGATAAGAGGGGTTATAAAGGTGAGGTTTGTGTGTGTATGGTAGCTTTAAATGAGGCTGGTCATTCCACAGTCTTGGAGCAGCGGCACAAACAGCCATATCATCAAACATGCAGTGGTTGGTTCTTTGGACGAATAGTCTTCCTAGATGCAAACTAAAACAAATTCAGCTTTGAGGAGAGAGGGGATGTGAGAAGGGGAGTGGCAGAGGGCCGTGCCTTCTACACAAATCCAGCGTCAAAATGTTCCTCAAGTACTGCAAAAACTGTTTATCGAACATGACAATTTTACAGAGACACTACATGTTGTCAAAACAGACCACTACATGGACAATTACGCTCCCTATACACAGTTACATGGCACTGTGGCCAAACGCATGTGCATATAAATAGTTCACTGGTATAAGTTCAGAGGTGCATGTTAGTGTCTGGTGCTGTGCAAATTGAATCTACAACACATGTATTATGCATATGCTTGTTTTTCCTCTTAACTTACAGCTGATAGCTCTGGGAGCGAGCATATTTGGAAATGTGCGTGTTTACATGCATATCTATATTTTTATCTACCTTCCTAACTATGTATTCTGAGTCTCATGCATGCAATGTGTTTCATTGCTTTAAATAATTCATTGTGTTAGCATTACCGCACTGTTCTGATGAAACATCCCTCCAACTGCTGCAAGTATTACATGCACAACACATAAATAAGGACCTCAGCAATGCCGCTTAACAAACCAGCATGACACATAAGAAAAAGACCGTGTTTCACTGTGACATAATCTGCCCTCATAAGAGCCAGTGTAGACGAATCTTAAGCCTTTGTGTGTGTGTATATATATATATATATATATATATATATATATATATATATACACACACACACACACACACACACACATATATATATATATAAAAGCCACCAATCTTTCATTGGTTTTCTTTTCATTCTGATTTCCAAGAGGTTTGCGGCTTCTCTTCATTAATTCTGTCTTAATGAAACATAAATGTCCCTTCTCAGGACATCTGAAATGGAAAGTCACTTCACCTTGCTGGTTTTCTTTGAATTAGCCATAATGGAGGAAGTTGCAAGAGGAGGGGGAGAGATGTAATAAGGGAATATCCTCTCTAAATGTAGGTTGGACCTTTCTTGCATTGCAGACATGCTCATTTGGATTTATCCTTTCAGAGACCCAGGTAATGGAAAGTGCAATCGGAGACTTGCAGAGGTCATGCTGGGGGTGTCATCACAAAGAATCATATTGCACGGTTCACGTCATTTCTCAATCTGCCACGTGTATTTCCTATTTCTTTGTCCCTGGGGGCTAAATCTCCTCTTACAGCAGTCTGAACCAGCTTGTATCAAGGCAAATGAGCTCTCATGGTGATAAATGAAAAAGGTAATTGTAAGCCGGGAATGAAAAATGATGGCATTGTGATCATCCATCCAATACCATTACTCATATGACAGTGGGAAACAATGGCCTGCCGTGAGGACAAAATCTCCCTTAGGAGATGTAGAGGAACCAGAACACACTCTTCCTGTACAGTTGAGGTTTTAAGCAACGCTGTCCAGCAATGGCGGACCGGCCATCTGGAGCACCGGGGGTTTTCCTGGTGGGCCGCTTGACAATTGGGGTCGATGCAACGCAAAATATAAACAGCCCCAGCCCCCAGTTAAATAAAAGTAACCAAGTGTTGTGTGTCCGACTGGCTCAGGCGAGTGGGCTGCCGGCCCACTGCGGTTGGATATTAACTCTGTCAGCCTCTCTCTCCCAGCCAATTACTTTTGGTCCGGCCCATTCTAACATTTCCTGGGCCCCGCCCCTTTCCCATGTCTGTTTAAGTGGCAACTCGTAAAAGTGTAATTCGGCTTCCAGTGTGGGAAGATGACGGCGCAAATTTACGTTTGCGGCGGCCTCACCCAGTACCGTCCATGCAGTGTGTTTGTCCATGTCTGTATCTAAGTTTCTTTTGTCTTCCTTTGATGGCTGGGAGAGCTGGCGCTGGATCGGCTGGGAGCACTTGGTCTGCTGCGTCCTGTGGGCCCAGGGATCATGGCCCTGCCCGGAGCTTCAGCCGAAAAGGTAACAGCAAGGGCAGTCTGACAGGACGCAGAAGCGGGGCAGGCTAAGCTAACGGCTAGCCCATGCAGACCAGCAGTTCTGACAGTCATCCTGGCTGGCGTTCGTTCTCTGGACGGTAGACTTTTTGGACTGTGTTGCTTTGCTTTGTTTTCTCTGTTTTTGGTGGTGTCCTTTGTGGGGAAATTTTGGATGTGCATTTTTGTCTTTTGTCTTGCACTGCTGTGGGCTGGGGAAACGGCATTTCACTTCTTTCGTGCACACAAGTGCATGAAAGAAATGACAATAGCGTCCGAGTAGTGTAGCGGTAAGTCTGTGTTTTTAAAAGTGCTATTTCAATAAAATTTTGCTTGCTTGCTTGCTTACTTGCCTAACAACACGGGGATTGCTGGTTCGAATCCCTGCGTTACCTCCGGCTTGGTCGGGCATCCCTACAGACACAATTGGCCATGTCTGTGGGTGGGAAGTCGGACGTGGCTATGTGTCCTGCTCGCTGCACTAGTGCCTCCTCTGGTTGGTCGGGGCGCCTGTTCGGGGAGGGAGGGGGAACTGGGGGGAATAGCGTGATCCTCCCACGCGCTACAGTGCATCCGGAAAGTATTCACACCCCTTCACTTTCCCCACATTTTGTTATGTTACAGCCTTATTCCAAAATGGATTAAATTCCTTTTTTTTCCTCATCAATCTACACACAATACCCCATAATGACAAAGTGAAAAAGGTTTTGTAGGAATTTTTGCAAATGTATTAAAAATAAAAAACTGAAATATTGCATGTCCATAAGTATTCACACCCTTTGCTATGACACTCAAAATTGAGCTCAGGTTCATCCCGTTTCCACCGATCATCCTTGAGATGTTTCTACATCTTGATTGGAGTCCACCCGTAGTAAATTCAATTGATTGGCCATGATTTGGAAAGGCACACACCTGTCTATATAAGGTCCCACTGTTGACAGTGCATGTCAGAGCAGAAACCAAGCCATGAAGTCAAAGGAATTGTATGTGGACCTCCGAGACAGGATTGTATCGAGGCACAGATCTGGGGAAGGGTACAAAAAAATGTCTACAGCTTTGAAGGTCCCAAAGAGCACAGTGGTCTCCATCATTCCTAAATGGAAGAAGTTTGGATCCACCAGGACTTTTCCTAGAGCTGGCCGCCCAGCCAAACTGAGCAATCGGGGGAGAAGGGCCTTGGTCAGGGAGGTGACCAAGAACCCTATGGTCACTCTGACAGAGATCCAGCGTTCCTCTGTGGAGATGGGAGAACCTTCCAGAAGGACAACCATCTCTGCAGCACTCCACCAATCAGGCCTTTATGGTAGAGTGGCCAGACGGAAGCCTCTGCTCAGTAAAAGGCACATGACAGCCCACTTGGAGTTTGCCAGAAAGCACCTAAAGGACTCTCAGACCATGCGAAACAAGATTCTCTGGTCTGATGAAACCAAGATTGAACTCTTTGGCCTGAATGCCAAACGTCACATCTGGGGGAAACCAGACACCTCTCATCACCTTGCTAATACCATCCCTACAGTGAAGCATGGTGGTGGCAGCATCATGCTGTGGGGATGTTTTTCAGCGGCAGGAACTGGGAGACTAGTCAGGATCGAGGGAAAGATGACTGGAGCAAAGTACAGAGAGATCCTTGATGAAAATCTGCTCCAGAGTGCTCAGGACCTCAGACTGGGGCGAAGGTTTACCTTTCAACACGACAACGACCCTAAGCACACAGCCAAGACAACAAAGGAGTGGCTTCGGGACAAGTCTGTGAATGTCCTTGAGTGGCCCAGCCAGAGCCCAGACTTGAACCCCATTGAACATCTCTGGAAAGACCTGAAAATAGCTGTGCAGCAACGCTCCCCATCTAACCTTACAGAGCTCGAGAGGATCTGCAGAGAAGAATGGGAGAAATACCCCAAATATAGGTGTCCCAAGCTTGTAGCTTCATACCCAAGAAGACTTGAGGCTGTAATCGCTGCCAAGGGTGCCTCAACCAAGTACTGAGTAAAGGGTGTGAATACTTATGTACATGCAAGATTTCAGTTTTTTATTTTTAATAAATTTGCAAAAATTTCTACAAAACCTTTTTCGCTTTGTCATTATGGGGTATTGTATGTAGATTGATGAGGGGAAAAAAGGAATTTAATCCATACTGGAATAAGGCTGTAACATAACAAAATGTGGGGAAAGTGAAGGGGTGTGAATACTTTCCAGATGCACCGTACGTCCCCCTGGCGAAACTCCTCACTGTCAGGTGAAAAGAAACGGCTGGCGACTCCATGTGTATCGGAGGAGGCATTTGGTAGTCTGCAGCCCTCCCCGGATCAGCAGGGGGTGGAGCAGCAACTGGGACAGCTCAGAAGAGCGGGGTAATGGGCCAGATACAATTGGGGAGAAAAATGCGGGGGGGGGGGGGATCCTGATACTGGTGACATTTGGATAAATAATGGAGTGGAGCAAGATGGACAAACAAAAACGTAAAGGTGGTTAAATTATTTCTTTTACTGGTCAGATGGTTCCAGAGATTTTTGCCACCTTGCTGCCAGCGCCATTGTGCCAAAAATGTGCTCCTTCTAGCCAGCCTCCTCCAAAGAGCAACACGTTCCCTTTGTTCTATTTTACATCTATCTTACTAAAGTTATTGTCATGAATATTGTTCAGTAATCTTCTTTACATAAAGTGTGGTGTGGTTTGTGTGGGAGGTGGTGTATCGCTGAGGGGTGGGTGGGGTCCGGTCTGAGTCACAAAGTCGTGAGCCATTTTTCATTCCCAGTCCGCCCCTGCTATCCAGCAAAAATCTCCATTTTTTTTTCTTTTCACACACAAACCTGATCAGAGAATCACAGAAAGAGGGACGCGTTTCTAATTGACATCAGTGGGGTTTTACAATAACAAATTGCCCAAAAAGTAGGTTTCATGAACTGAAATGTCATTAAAACGAATCCACTGCATACACAAATTGTAATACAAACTTCAAGTGAAATTCATTGAAGTGTTCAAGCAAAAAAAAAAGGGGGGGGGGGAAAACAAACTAAACCACACCAAAAGTAGTTACACTTTTTTTTTCCTGAATTGCAATTTACGTAATGTGCAATGAATATAAAATTCCAATCAAGTGCTTTACTTCCTGCTTGCCTCGCTGCTGGAAATAAAGTTAGTGGAACGCAATCTCTCTCTCGCTCCTCTTCTCTCTCTCTGTTTCCTTTAAGCCGTCCATTCTCTGACTTGGAAAACCTCTGGGAAATGAAATATAACAAGCCGCTTTTTGCTCCGTCTAGTTTTGAAATTGATTCTACCGCTACAGTTGGGAAATACTTTCCCTATTGAATTTATATTAGAGTGCTTGTGACTCTGATCCAGAAGATAAATACCAAAGTGAGGAAACTACACACGCACACACACACACACACACACACACACACACACACACACACACACACACACACACACACACACACACACACAAATATTTAATATGGCTCACACAGTATGGTGGCTTTAAGAGATGACAAAATATACCCCATGCTGGCAATATCATCAGCTCAGCTTCCCCATGTCATCTATACAAACTGTTAAGCTGGCAGATGACACCACAGTGACTGGACTAACAAGAGACAGTGATGAGAGGGCTTACAGGAGGGAAGTGGAAGATTTAACCGCACGGTGCCATGATAACAACCACTCTCTAAAGGTCAATAAGACAAAGGAAATCGTTGCTGACTTCAGAGAAATCAGAGGAAATCACAGTCCTATTTCCATCAGTGGGTCGTCTGTTGAAATGGCGCACAGTTTTAATTTCTCGGTTTACACATCACAGACACCCTCACATGGTGTCTCAACACCAGTTGCATCCCGAAGAAGACACACACCGTCTTTTCTGAGGCGTCTCAAGAGTTTTGGGACTCATACCAAAACTCTTATGAACTTTTATGGCAGTAGCATGGAGAAGTGTGTTGACAGGCTGTATCGCAGTGTGATTTGGCAGCCTGACTGCTCAGGTCTGCAGACTGCTGCAAAGGACTGTAAAGGCAGCAGCACAAATCACTGGCATGGAACTACCACAACTTCATAATATGTACACCACTCGCAGCAAAAGGAAAGCCCAAAACATCATTAAGGACCCCAGCCACCTCGCTCATGTTCTGTGCTCGCTCCCTCCATCTAAAAAACGCTACCGGAGCATCAAATCACACACCACCCGCCTCAGGAATAGCTCCTTTCCACAGGCAGTCAGGTTGCTGAACAGCTGACACACCCATATGCACCTTACATTGTTATCCTGTATTGTATGTTGTGTAAATAATGTATGAATTCATGTGTACATAGTCTACGTAGGTTGTTTTTTTTTGAGGGGGGGGGGGTAGCGTGTCCTTGTGTATTTTGTGTTAAGGCAGAGAGAGCCAGAGCACAAGAATTTCATTGTATTCCAATACACATACACGACAATAAAGTTGTTCTTGAACTTGATTTGCTCAGTAGGCTCACTGAGTTTGGGTGACACCCTTCATCCCGCACACACAGACACTCACACCAACCAAAACAACCACACCCTTCACTTTTGCCCACTGAGCTGCTTCTCTGGAGCAGTCTGCCTGGGCGCTAAAATATAAGGCACTTGCCAAAAATAATTTCAGAGTTGTATCCAAAATGCAATTTGCTCTTTTCATTTGCATGCAACGTGCTTTTACAAAAGTATGACAATTTATCTCCAATTAGATGAAGCTGGAAGGGAGCAAACATCAGCAGTCTCCCCCAAATAGTAATTCAGCAGAAAGTTGATATCAGATATACCTCCCGAACAGCTCACACAAAATAATTATGCACATATTACCAGTCCCTTTGAGTCTAAATACATTTCCTCGGTATTTCATTGTATGGCTGTTTCACATTTATTGTGTTTTTGATTGACGTTTAAGCAAGTGAAGATATCATCATCATCAAGCAAGAGTCAGCATTTAGCATTATGAGCCTAGCTTTGCATACAAATCACTAATCTATATTGACGTTGTCTGTGTGGCGCAAGAAATTCTGCCCAGCAATAATAAGGCTTATGTTACAGGCACACTTTGTGGAATCCATTTGGAAACCATCTGAGTAGAACGAGTGTTGTGACCAAGTTATTGGCAGGACCTCTGCCTCCATATCTAAAACCTCCAAGTAGAGATATACTATGATTACCAACTGGTGCCATCTAAATGTTCATATTCAGTGTGTTTACATGCAAGTTAAGAAAAAAAAATCAATTTTAATCCGATTAAGGCAATCATTGGGTTACGGCAACTGCCGTGTAAACACCTTAATCAAACTATCTTTATCAACTTAATGGCTAAATAGACACACGCATAATACAATTAGTAGTGCTAGATATTTTATCAGTTTGATTTACAGTGCTTTGTATACAACTTAATCGCAGTTCTTTTGGAGAATTGGTTTGCGCATGGGCTGAAAAGTTAGGGACTCCCCCAGAATTCCTGTTACCAGTGTTACACCAAAATCTGTGACGCGTCAGATTATGTGACCTTTCCCCATTCAGTGCTTTATGAACCAAGAACAGAGTTTTAAAATCCATTCTTTGATAGACATGAAGCCAGTGTCGTGACCTCAGGACCAGAGTGATGTGATCCATTCTTTTGGCCTTAGTAAGGACACTAGCAGCAGCGTTCTGAATCGGCTGCAGCTGTTTGATCGATTTTTTTTTTTTTAGAAAGACCTGCAAAGATATTGTTGCAGTAGTCGAGTCAACTGAAGATAAATGTATGGACAAGTTTTTCCAAATCCTGCTGAGACATAAATCCTATAATTCTTGATATATTCTACAGGTGATGACTTTATAATTGTCTTAATGTGGCTGTCTAAATTCAGGTCTGAGTCCATGACTACAGCAAGATTTCTGGCTTGGTTTGTGGTTTTTAACGTTACCAATTTTAGCGGAGCACTGACTTTTAATCATTCTTCCTTGGCTCCAAAGACAATTAATTCAGTTTTATCTTTGTTTAATTGAAAAAAATTCTGAGACATCCAATCACTGATTTGTTCAGTGCATTCACTCAGTACTGGTATGGGATTATAGTCCCCTGGTGATATGGTTATGTAAATCTGTATGTCATTTGCTTAATTATGGTAACATATTTTGTTGTTTTCTATAATCTGGACTAGTGGAGCATATAGATTGCCAACAGTAGTGCACCAAGAATGGAGCCTTGGGGAACGCCACAGGTCATTTTTGTACGCTCAGATTTGTAATTAACTATAGACAAAGTAGTCCCTGCCCATTAAGTAGGCTTCAAACCAGTTTAGTGCTGTGCCAGAAGGTCCCAACCAGTTTTCCGATCGGTCTAGTAATATGTTGCAATTAGCTGTGTCAAATCCACCACTGAGATCCAATAATACCAGGACTGAGATTCTGCCACTGTCTGTATTTCAGCAGATGTCATTAATGACCTTAACAAGAGCAGTCTCAGTTCTGTTGTGTGGTCGAAATCCTGACTGGAAGACATTGAAACTGTTGTTTAGTGTCAAAAAGTTGTTCAGCTTTTTCAATTATTTTACTTAGAAACGTGAGGTTTGATATGGGCCAATAACTGTTTATTAGTGACATGTGTACATTATTCTTGATGACTGCAGTTTTCAGGGCCTGTGGGAAGAGACCTGAGAGAAGGGATGTGTTGACAATTCGAAGACCTGAGGACATGCAATTAGGGACATTTTTAAAACAGCCTGTTGGCAGAATATCAAGCCACCAGGGGGAGGAATTCAGATGTTGTACAATATCCCCCAAGTTTTTATGGTTGATGGGATCATGTGTCATGCTATTTGAATTGTTTTAGGTGGACTTAGGGACAACACATGCCCTGTACCTAGTATGGGGGCTCTGGATGTCTGTCTAATTTTCTATATTTTGTCATTAAAGAAGGAGGCAAATTCATCACAGGCCGTGGTAGATAAAAATCAAGAGGCTGCTGGCACTGGGGGGTTTGTTAGCCTGTCATCAGTAGCAAACAAGGCACGTACATTATTATTGTTTTTGGCAATGATGTCAGAGAAGTAGGACCACCTTACATTTCTCAGCTCCAAATTATAAATGCACAGTGTCTCTTTATAGATGTCATAATGAACAGTAAGATTTGTTTTTCACCACCTGCGTTCAACTTTACGACACTCTTTTTTCTATTCTGGCCAGCGTGACACATCTCCATGGAGTTCTTTTCTTACCAGAGACCACCTTCACCTTAGCAGGTGCAATGGCATCGATAACATCTGTTATTTTAGAATTATCTACAAGCTTATTGACTGAGACCCCACAGAGGGCAGGTGTGGAAGAGAAAGCCTGAATAAGTATTTCATTGGTGTTTCCAGTGATATGCCGTTTTGTGATTACCTCTGTTTGAGCATTTGTGTGCACGGAAATAGTACTCTCAAAGAAAACACAGGAATGACTGGAGAGAGCGACATCAGTCACTACAACCTTAGAAATGTTCAGACCCTTAGAAATAATTAAGTCGAGCGTGTGCCCCTTGTTGCATGTGGGCTCCGTCACACATGGAGCCAGTCCATAGTTATCAAGAACATAACACAGTTCTTTAGTTCACCTGTACTGGGAGTTGTCAGCATAGATGTTTAAATCACCAGCAATAACTACACTGTCAAATTCAATACAGATGATAGACAGCAGTTCAGTTAAGTCTGCATTGTATTTAGGTGGCCCATTGATATTTGGAAATATAACCTGAGGAGAGAAATTCAACTGAAGAGCCACCTATTCAAAAGAGAAAACATTTCCCTAAGATATCTTCTTACATTGGAGTAAATCATTAAACAAAACTGCAACTTCACCTCCTTTGTTATGCTGTCTGGTTTAGCTCACAGAACTGAAGTTGGCCGGGGTTGACTAAGAACAGTTGCACTGTTGTCTTGGTCTAACCAAGTTTCAGTTAAAAACATAAAATTGAGATTGTGCTTGATGATAAAGTCATTGATTAAATATTTTTTTTCCTGTCAAAGACCTGATGTCCAGTAACGCTAAATTCAATATGTTAAAAGTCATATCTGCGCAATTGTTTTTTTTTTTGTGACAGGCTGTGGCTGCTGGCGTCCAACTGGAGACAGACTAGATGAAGTAGCTGTGAGCTTTGAGTACACGTTATTCCTCCTAAAGCTGGTCAAAACAGGAATTGCAGACCTTGGAGTTGCTCCTCGTTGTCCGGGGTGGGCTGTGTGAGCAGCAGCAGGAAGCAGACGGAAACAGAAGCTGAAGGTGGTGGTGGTGGTGGGGCTAGGTGGCTAGGTGGGGGCTAGTTGGCTGGCTCCAAAAAACTTCCAGTTCAATTTCAGTTGGGGTATTCCCAACTTCTACTGACAAATACAAATCAGTATTTTTTTCTGTAAGAAATGTGGGTTTCAATCGCTAATTTCGAGTCTGGCACATAGTGTGAGGGTGCAGATTTTGAAAAATTATTGTTCTGCCAAGAAGATATTAAGGACTAAAAAAAAGTGTCATGCTGGGGGCGTGTCTGCCTTGATTGAGAAGTCTGTCCTGGAGTGATTGACACGTCGCAGTGTGTGTAGTGTAGTATTGGCGACAGGCATGGGCGCAAGTCCATGAATACTGGGACGGCCTCCATCGCTTTCCCTGTGCCCCGTCCATAAGGTTAATGATTGTGTCAGGAAGGGCATCCAACGTAAAACTTTGCCAAATCATTATGTGTATTGACAAGGCCATACCGGATCGGTCGATGCTCCATGCCGGATTGGTCGAGGCTCATGTTGACAACGACCACCATTGGTGCTGTGCCCTCACAGGGTACCGATAGAAACTATAAAATCTGCTGTGGCGACCCTTGAAAAACAGGGAACAAGCCGAAAGAAGAAGTGTATGTAGTGTAGAAATCGTAGCGGTCCCACCTCAATTCTACCCCTTTGCCCAAGTTTGGATTTCCTGAGTCCGACAACTGACAAGATGGCGGCAAGCACAAAGCCAAACTGTAAGCTCCAAAATGCCCTTTCAGAAACCAACGGGTGACGTCACAGGTGCTACACCCATCTTTTTTTTGTAGTCTATGGTGTAACTGTAGTGACATGTGAGACAGAGCAAGGAGGGTAGGACATGGAGATGACAGCCCTAAAATGACAGTCTTGTCATTGGTCTTATTAGTCAGAGAGTTGTTTTAAACCATGTTTTCATACTAGTTACCAATGATTGTCAATTGTACAATGTATGATTGTTATGATACACAGCTGTCATGTACTGTGCGTATATATTTTCTTCTATTTGAGACCTTTTTTTCAGGAATGTGATGGCAGCTGAGATAAGAATAAGTCAGAGTCAAAAAAATAAAAACTACAGATGTGCATCCTCTTCCGTACTGTATAATATGGAAAAGCTGAAATTGTATGAAGTTTGTTTTAAATGAAAGGCAGCTGGTCTTTTAGTGATTCAGCGCCGTGGAGGTTTTAGGTAGAGGCTCCGATTCGTTTCTTTTTTTTTTTTAACCTGTTTCAGCCTTGGTACTCGAGCCATCTTATTTTGTACGCTAGGGAATTCAGAGAGGGGATCACCTGCGATCCAATGCCTATCTCTAAAACACCTTTCACTTTCTATTTTCTGGATGACCAGCCTGCACTGTCTTACCTCCCAGAGCAAGCGTATCTCTTGGGGAATACACTCTTATCTGTCTCCTCTCCTCCATTTCCCTCTCTCTCTCTGTCTCTTTCTATCTCGGCCATGCTCATATACATCTCTGTATGTATGGTGTGTAGGCCTAACATATATTCATTATTAAGGATTAATAGTCGTTAGTATTTACCATTTTCATCATGGCTCCATGGTCCTCCATACCTGTGTGAAATCAAACTTTGAGATACGTCTCTTCTAATCAGCTTAGTTCTATATTTTGTTTCTATGTCAATACAAGGAAGTAAAAATTTGTAAAATTATTATTGTGACAACTTAACTTTAATGGGTATTTTTACAGCACTGTTTTACATTACAACACAATCTGTAATTGGGTCTTCCTGCTGTCTGTCTCTCATATCTGTTAATCACTGGGTTTCTGATCTGTAACAGTTTGGGTTTTTGTGTTATTTTTCCTTTTATGACTGACATTTACCCCCCCCCCTTTTTTCCCCCCTCTCCAATTGTACTTGGCCAATTACCCTATTTTCCGAGCTGTCCCGGTCGCTGCTCCATCCCCTCTGCCGATCCGGGGAGGGCTGCAGACCACCATATGTCTCCTCCGATACATGTGGAGTCGCCAGCCACTTCTTTTCACCTGACAGTGAGGAGTTTCACCAGGAGGACGTCGCTCGTGGGAGGATCAAGCTATTTCCCCCAGTTCCCCCTCCCCCCTGAACAGGCACCCCGACCGACCGGAGGAGGCGCTAGTGCAGCGACCAGGACACACACCCACATCTGTCTTTCCACCCGCTGACACGGTCAGTTGTGTCTGTAGGGATACCCGACCAAGCTGGAGGTAACACTGGGATTCGAACCGGCGATCCCCATGTTGGTAGGCAACGGAACAGACCGCTACGCTACCCGGACGCAGCAAAAAAAAAATCTATTTTCATCATTAAACTTCCACAGTGGGGAAACACAATTTCTGGCCCCCTTTGACGATCAAATTCAAACTATCGTGTTTGGTTTGTGCTCAGCTTTGCCAGTAGAAAAACAAAATTAGATTTTTTTTTTAAATTCTCAGTAGAATATTAATTTTTCAGGCGAATGAAGTCGTTTGTTCTGTGTGCCCATAGTATGTTATTGAGACGGTAAGGACAGCGATAGGTTACGGCCCATACCCAACATCCTACACACAGACCCTCCAGTTGTGTGTCAATAAATACACGGAGGCCTGTATGTAGGCGCGAGCACAGCCAGCTTGCTCTCACACACACAAATAAAAACCTGCCCCCGTTCATTCTGTTTATACCGGTTCCCCTGTCTCCTTGTTGAGACTGTCATCAAATGTGCCGCTTTTCTGCTCCACACTGTCTGCATTTATACGCTGGGTAAACACTGAGAAGAATAATGGCGGTGCATATTACTCTCATTTAAGTAGAGAGAAAAAACAACAACTCAATTACACATACACATTACCTGGTCTATTCATTGAGCTTTTGTGATAATTTGTGTAAAACTGTGGAGAACTGTCCGGCTACTACATCCAAAACGACTCCAAAGCTGGTCAACTGCAAGATGGCCAGCAGGGGGGGGGGGGGCAAAACTGGAAGGCGACGCAGCTAGAAAAGCACTATATAAAATCAAGCTGCATTTTATATAGCGCTTTTCCACAACAGGTTTTGCTATCCTAATGAGGACGTTTGGTCCACACAAGGATAGCTAAACATGCACACACACACACACACACACACACACACACACACACACACACACACACACACACACCGAAATAATCAGATTTGCAAACAGATGCCAAGTGTCACCTCTGGAGGTGTCGTGGGCTTATCAAGTGACACATTAAGGGAGTAATATTCCCACCCGACTACCCCAATGATGTGATTACCCCTACCCCACTCAAGACATCAAGACTTCAGTAGGTGCCGACTGTTATAAGAGGGATAACGTCTTTATAACATCAAGTCCTATGAGCTCAAATGATCAGTTGGACTAAACTAGTGACTGCTTTGAAAGTGCAGATGACAACTAGAGAAAGACCATGTGATGGCTTGGAAAGATGGCCGACAGGCGGGAACTGTCATGGACGAGCTAGCCCTGATTGCGGCCTATAACTGCAGGCCACAGGCAACAGATGTGTTGCTGTGGCTGGTCCAAGGTAATAGTTACGTGGGCCAAAGAATAAGGCCAGATGAAGTGATTGAAGGAGGCGAGGCCGGGGCTCAAAATTGACCAACATCTCTTGAGAGAAAGGTCAAGTCAGTCGAGTGAACCTCGGTGACAGGACGGAACCCAAAGTCCACCAGGCTTCAGCACTGCGGTGGCCGAGGAGGGTCATTTTGGCACATCTGAGAACCTGGAACCTAACCCAGCACCGCCTGCGACAGAGAAAAAGATCCAAGGATACAGACCACAAGTCAAGTCAAATTTTATATAACACATTTCGGGCATCCAGGTAGCGTAAGAGTCTATTTCGCTGCCTTACCGACACAGGGATCACCGGTTCGAATCCCCGTGTTACCTCCGGGTTGGTCGGGCGTTGGTCTGTGCTCTCACCAGTGTTAAAAACACCCAACTTCTGTTTCTTTAACATGAAACTGTGCAAAGGCACTGTGAGGTTGACATTTACAGCCGTAACCAAGTGTACACATCTGAGATCGACAAAATTCAGAGTTAAAAGACACAACCAGGTGCAGGTCTACAAGCGTGCATGCAGGCGCACACACACAGGTAACAAGCTAATATCTTCTATACTGACTTTTCTACCATTATTATTATGTTTTAATATATATTCCCCGTTGCTGTTGTTGTTACCCATGCAGCTCCTGGAGAAGCGATGTTGTGTGCGGACGTCTCTCAGCTTTGGGGAAGGCTTCGCCCGTCAATACGAGGTGCTGAGCACAGCGCTTTTAAAGCTGCTGCTTTTATAAAGGCGCTGCCATTCGGAGGGGGGGGGGGAAGTGAACAGGCAGGATACATCCTCCGTGTATCAGGGTGTCAGCATTTTTCTAACTGCACATTTATTTGCCAAACGTATCAGTCCTGTACACAAATTCAGCTATTCAGATAGTACAGCTTTTTTTTTAATCAATCCGTATTATTCTCATTTTCTACCCACAGCCAACTGGAATGGAGCAACCTGTATGTCTTGACCCGCTTCAATCAGTGATCCAATACACAGGGTTCTGGTGCAGTACTGCATCACCTCATTAACTGCCTAGACATCTGAGTAAAAGCAACTGGAGATGTTACGTATTGTGGGCTCCCGGTCTGGAAAAAACTGCTAGACGGGGACAAACTATTGTTGCAGAACTCAAATACACTTTACTGATTAAACGCTGGGGCAGTGGGGCTGAATGAAATGAGGTTCTTCCTGGTTGGGGTCCTTCTATGAAGGTGTCCTGGGGGACTTATCAGGGGTCACTCTGGGAGACAGAAAGGAGAGGGAGTGGGACGCAAGAGGGGAACAAGGTACCAAGCCACCTTTGCCGGTCATCCATGGTCCGTCTCTCACTCCACCGTCTGGCTGCCGGAGTCATTCTTCATCCAGTGCCTCTGTCAGGGAATCTGGTCAAACACCCACGTCTCCTTTATCATCAAGCTGTACTCATGTTCCTCCCCTCGCCTCCACTCCACCCCACTCCTTCTCTTGGTTTACTGGCGGATCGCAAACAACTTTAAGGTGCATACCGCCACCACTCCTTCTCTCCCCAAGTCTTGGTCTTTTTGGCTTGTGTGGGGTGTGGCAGACTAGCTGCAGCTGGGGGTTCATTGGATAGGGGCGTCAGCTGCTCTCTCTCCAGGTCTGCTAGAGGTAGCTGTGGTAGGACTGGGAGTTCAGGACCACTCCCAGTGGCTTCCTTCTAGGGGTCGCGGGGGTGCTGGAGCCTATCTCAGCAGTCATTGGGCGGCAGGCGGGGAGACACCCTGGACAGACCGCCAGTCCATCACAGGGCTCACACACACACACACACACACACACACACCCACACACACACACCTAGGGACAATTTTAGTAGGGCTGATTCACCTGACCTGCATGTCTTTGGACTGTGGGAGAAAACTATCGAACCCAGGACCTCCCAGGACCTCCTTGCTGTGAGGCGACTGCACTAACCACTGTGCCACCATGCCGCCTGTGTGTGTGTGTGTGTGTGTGTGTGTGTGTGTGTGTGTGTGTGTGTGTGTCTTTGTATACAGTATATACCCTGTAAGAGACGCTGAGAAACTGAACTTTTGCATACATTCCTGAATACGGCAGCGTTTACTTCTTGACTGCAGCGACTGAAATAGCCAGACAAGCCAAATAGACACGACTTGTTTCTATTTATCGGTTGCCAATATCGACTCTCTATTCCACCGGAGTACCCTTCGTGACACCGTTCTTCCTACACCAGCCTCGAGACATGCTACAAAGCACTTCTCCAAAACTATAACCCACAAGCTGTTCCAGTCAGACAATCCTCCCACTTACTGCCTGCTCTCCTCCCATAGTCTGTAAGGACCTGGCCGGGTCCAGAACCGATGCGAGCAGGAGACAGCAGTTCCCACTGATATGCCTGCGGATCTCCTCCTCTTTGGATATCTGGTTCAATATTAGATAGGAGAGATTCTGGAGGCACGACAGTCTTCCGCTCGCAGAATGTGCCATTTATCTCAGAGATACACCCTCGCTTGTCCGTCTTAGTCTCCGAGCCACTTCCATGCATTAAAAAAAAGTGTAGCAGACAGAGACGGGTGAGCACAATACATTGCAGCAGGCATGGAGAGCTGTATTGACTCTGTTTAAAATACATTACGTGTGCCAGGATTGATTCTCTCTATTTCAGATTTGCCTCCTCCCTTCCTGTCACTTCTCTCTTTTCCTTTATTCACTCTCCCTCTCCCTCTCTCTCTCTCATCTGTCAGTGAGACGTTTACCATCCTAACAGGCCACCCTGTCTGATTTGCCTTGACTTGCCGTTGCACAGCTGCGATCCACTTAATCACCTCTCATTCATTAATCTCTGTCTCTTTCTGTCTCTCCCCTCGATTCATAATTCTCTCTCTCGTAGTCAAGTTTGGTGCATTTCATCATTGATTTCTCCCTATTTCCTTCACTGCTCTCCCCTCATATCTGTCCTCCCCTGTCTACTCCCATATTCCTCCACCTTCAGGCCCCCGCACCTCCCGCACAATTGGCTTGTCAGTCACCCCCCCCCCCCAGCCAATTCAAATGTAATCACAGCTGACATGAATATCAGGTTATTATCATATCTCACCCAGCCTGACTCCACCTGGCCTGGCGGCTCCCTCGCAGTTAGGGAAGGACAAAACAAGATGTCTTGGGTTCACGAGTATCTACTGTGCATCACTGTCTACCAAAGACAGACAGACAGAGAGAGAGAAAGAGAGAGGGTGAAGGAGTGTTACTCAGCCATGTACGCTCACACTCGCGCCTACACACAGAGAGAGCGAGAAAGTGGCAGAGTAAGTAGAAGAAGAGAGTATGCAGTGACAGAATATTGGTGTAAGCATCCCAGATGTAAGTGGTTCAGACTCCAAAGAAACTCCTGAAGGGTCCAGAGCCGTGTCTTATTTGTCCTTGTGGGAAATAGCAGCTGTCTCTGCAGGTAAAAAACAAGCAAACTGATAATGTCGTTTGGTGGACCGTGTGGAGGGTGGATGGGGAAGGGGTGTGTGTGTGTGTGTGTGTGTGTGAGGAACAGTTGGGCCAATAACGTCTTATCAAACCAATAAGGAGCATGCTCGGTCGCGCTCGGCAAATAAGATTAAGATATACTTTATTAAATATTTTCTATATGAACCCAAACAACAAAGTACATCTGTATTATTTGGGGGTACAGCCATAAAACGGTGGCGGCACGGTGGCCCAGTGTTCAGCACTGTTGCCTCACAGCAAGAAGGTCCTGGCTTCGAACCCCAGGCTGTCCCAGGTCCTTTCTGCGTGGAGTTTGCATGTTGTCCCCCTGTGTTCGCGGTGGGTTTTATCCGGGTGCTCCGGTTCCCTCCCACCATCAAAAAAGACATGCATGTTAGGGTTAATACTCCTGTCTGTGGCCCTGACCGAGGCAACGGCGAGATGGACTGGTGTTGGTCCCTGGGTGCTGCACGGCGGCTGCCCACTGCTCCTAGCTACACAGCTAGGATGGGTTAAATGCAGAGCAGGAGTTCCCTACGGGATCAATAAAGTATCTCAAAATCAAAATTATATATATATATATGTATATATATATATATATATATATATATATATATAGAGAGAGAGAGAGAGAGAGAGAGTTTTAATGGAATCATTTTATTTTTATTGGAGTCATTTGTTATTACGAAATCCATGTGCATTGTCCTTTCTGAATGTTCGGACCGGTCTGGCCGGAATAAATAATCGTAACCTCAATTGGAGCAAATTTCCCTCTCTACCATGAAACAGCTTTATTCAAGCTGTGCTGTTTGAGTTATCCATCTTACCAAGGCATATAATCACGGGTTGAAGAATTTCTGAAGCTTGGCACCAAGACTGTTATTGTGAGCAGAATCACGACCGAGGATCTTACATGTTAATTTGTACTGACGAATACGTAGGACACGCAGCGTAGAAGCACTCAACTAAAATATAATTGGTTTAATCGGCAAGACTCAACTTCTCATCTGCACAGATACCAAAATCATTGTGAATCATAAGCATCACCACTCCTGAGTCCTGGGTATCTGTGAAGGGTTTTTTTCTTATTTGACATTTCCTTCAAGTTAAATGAACAAATAATCACTTTTTGCAGAAGATTATTGACTCTTTTCTCTTCACACTACACTACTATTACTTCATAATGGCCATTTTGAAAGCAGCACATTGACAATTAATCTTTTTTTGATACACTTTTCCTTTTTTTTCTTCTCCTGGCCAATAAACCCCCCCCCACCACCACCATTTTTTCCTCCCTAATTGTATTCGGCCAATTACCCCACTCTTCCGAGCCATCCCAGTCACTGCTCCACCCCCTCTGCTGATCCGGGGAGGGCTGCAGACTACCACATGCCTCCTCCCATACATGTGGAGTCGCCAGCTGCTTCTTTTCACCTGACAGTGAGGAGTTTCACCAGGGGGGGTAGCACGTGGGAGGATCACGCTCTTCCCCCCCAGTTCCCCTTCCCCCCTTAGCAGGTGCCCTGACAGACCAGAGGAGGCGCTAGTGCAGCAACAAGGACACATACCCACATCCAGCTTCCCACCCGCAGACATGGCCAATTGTGTCTGTAGGGATGCCTGACCAAGCCAGAGGTAACACAGGGATTCGAACCAGCGATCCCCGTGTTGGTAGGCAGCGGAATAGACCGCTATGCTTTCCCTTTTTTCTTTTCCTGTCAATGATTTTCATTGCATAATGACACCATGGTGCTGTGATTGCTTGATATATGCCACATCCATATTGAAGAGCCTCCCTCACTGGAATCATCGATGTGAGAAAGGGGCTCCAGCAGTCTTACGTGATTGGCAAGTTCATTCAAATTCATTGTCAACGTCCACATTTTGAAGAGCACTTATCTGTTAGAGCCTCTTTAAATGAATCCCCAACGCAGCTCAAAATAGCAGTGGCCATTAAATCTCATCTGTCTGTTTGACTGGATAGAGTAAGCACCGTCGGTGCAGTATGCTGTCTGAACGGTGGCGTAGTTTTCTGACAGGTAGTCTTGCAGTAGGTAAGCACTGCCAGATATCAGCAAAATATGCAGCAGCAAAGGAGCAGCCATTTACAGAATGGGCTCAGCCTCAATCTTGTTGACTGGCAGACAACCATTCTAGGAAATAAAAACATTATCATTTAATGAAAGTGTCATTATGAAATGAGGTGTTGCCATGAAGTGAATAACAGAAAATGGTAAAAAAAAAAAAAGAGGTTCTGAGAAATGTGCAGTTTAGTAAAGTGCCATTACGAAATAAAAGCAGTTTTGGAAAAGCCGGTTTAAACTACAACCCGTTATTAAGAAATGAAAATGAAATGAAATGCAACAGTGTTGTTGCAGAAATGACCATGACGCAACATATTTCACATGAATGAGTTGGGTGTTATTTAACTAATGATTTGTTTCACAGTTTATTGACTCAATTATAGCATATTGTTGCATCATCTCCATGATTATTGAATACTGACAAAACAGAATTCCATACATTATGTTTAAGTTGTCGAACATCAGGGTAGATGGGCGCCATCACTGAATTTTAAAAAAGCTCGTCGGTGTCTACTTGCTCTGGTTTCTTTATTGTTCTGCAGCGAAAATAAATCATTTTGCTACCCTCCGCTTTGGGAAACTATGAATCTGCAGTGTCATAGCCATAAAGCCTGCACTATACTGATCTAAATCAGCAGAGACAGGCTGATGTTGACTGTCTGATATATGGCATCCATTCTCTTGACAAATTCATCCTCCTCTCACTCCATCACCCACATGTTTCCTCTGACCCCTACAAAAAGGTTGTTGTGGCACGAAGCAATTTGTTACTCCACAGGATCGGGACCAGAATTAGAAGCGGATTAACTTCAATTTGCAGTAAGACGAAACTGGCTTTGTAATTAGTGCAGACATATTACAATATAGTTATATATACAGGACTGGGTGCTGGAATAAATATATAATCGGGGATTACAGAAACCGCACTATATCAAAACCGCTAAATAAAAGCTCTAATTGAAATACTGCCTTTCAGTGATTACTTCCAGTAAGTGGGGTTAGGGTGCGGATATAGAAGTAGTATGCACATTGAAGGACTGAGCAAAAATCTAGGTGCCTTTATAGGTGCCACAATAAACATAATCAGGTTAAAAAAAATAGAAATTTACATGACTGCTTCTGAAGTTGGTTTTTACGATTGGATTATCGTGAATGTAAGCATACTCACTTTTCCACATAATTAGCCAAAAAGTATAGTTTACTGTGGGTTACTGAACAGCCTGACTGTCCTGCTCTGTCCAGCAGGTTTTCAATGGTTGGTTACTTCACAGCTTCACTGTGTACTTAAAAGGAATATTTCCTGTATTCATTATCTTTATTTTACCCTCTTTTTCTCCCCAATTGTACTTGGCCAATTACCCCACTCTTCTGAGCCATCACAATCGCTGCTCAACCCCCCTCTGCTGATCCGGGGAGGGCTGCAGACTACCACATGCCTCCTCCGATACACGTGGAGTCGCCTGCTGCTTCTTTTCACCTGACAGTGAGGAGTTTCGCCAGGGGGACGTAGCACGTGGGAGGATCACACTATTCCCCCCCGTTCTCCCTCCCCCCTGAACAGGCGCCCCGACCGACCAGAGGAGGCACTAGTGCGGCGACCAGGACACATACCCACATCCGGCTTCCCACCCTCAGACACGGCCAATTGTGTCTATAGGGATGTCTGACCAAGCCGGAGGTAACACGGGGATTTGAACCAGCAATCCCCATGTTGGTAGGCTATGGAATAGACTGCTATGCTACCCGGATGCCCTCATCATCTTTACTTTAAACTCAGCACATGGAGGACATCTGAAATGGTAACCTTCCACTCGAGGCATTGTTTATTTACCCTCCAGGCAGCAACTGGACCCATTTCAAGTGTTATATGATGTATTTGGCAAACACAGAGTGGTCAGTTTCTACCACACTACAACTACATGTAGTGTGGTGGAAACTGACCACTCTGTATAGGCTCAAGAGCTGCATTACACACACACACACACACACGCACGCACGCACGCACGCACGCACACACACACACACACACGCACGCACGCACGCACGCACACACACACACACACACACACACACACACACACACCATCATCGGCGGGCACTTAAAGTGAGTATGACTGTCCTCTGCGTTGGGTTGTCTATTTGTGGGTCTTCAGTTGACTGTAGACTCCAATTCATAATCCACATACTTTGGTGCAGTGTGGACAGGGGAAAGTGGCGTTGGTTGGTGGTGGAGCCTTTTTCTCTCTCTCTCCTTGCAGTGCTGTCACTCTTTCTCTGTGGCACAGTGGAGTTTCGTTTCATGATGTGCAGCTCCTTCCTGTATGGATTTCTTCCGGGAGCACCTATCCAGTGCAATGTGTTCCCGGTTGCTCGATCTGATGTGGAATTTCTTCAGACTGGTCTTGATATTGTCCCTCGAAATTTTTCTTTTGCCCGCCGGGAGCTCACCAGCCTTCCTTCAGCTGGGAGTACAGGATCTGTTTGAGGAGACATGTTGGACATGCGGATGACATGGCCTGTCCATCGGCGTTGGTGCTGCATTATTGTGGTGGTGATGCTAGTCATGTTGGCTTCTTCCAGAACGCCGATGTTGGTGTGTTTTCCTTCCAGCTGATCCTCAGGATATTTGCTGGCATTATTCCAGGGTTCTCAGGTGCCTACTGTAGGTGGTCCATGGCTCTGCTCCATACAGCAGGGTGGGGAGAACAACTGCTCTGTAGACCAGGAGTTTTGTTTGGGCCTTTAGGTCTCGGTCTTCAAAGACTCTTTTCCTGAGTCTGATGTCAGCACCACTGGCACAACTCAGGTGATGGTTGACCTCAGAGTTGATGTCAGCTTTTGAGGGGAGAAGGCTGCTGAGGTAGGGGAAGTGATCCGACATTTCAAGAATTTTGTTGTCCAATTTCATGGTGGACTGTGTAGATGGCTGGTTAGGTGGAGGTCGATATAGGACCTGGGTCTTCTTTATGTTTAATGCTAGACCCGGACTCTGTATGCCTTGGCAAAGGCATTCAGAATGTCCTGGAGGTCTTCTGTGGAGTGTGCTGCAATGGCGTTGTCATCTGCATACTGAAGATCCATGATGGTGTTGCAGACTTTGCTCTTGGACTTGAACCTATTCAGGTTGAAGAGCCTGCAGTCGGTTCTGTATAGGACTGGGATCCCCCGTGGCAGCTCTTCGCCAATGAGGTGGAGTATGGCAGTAACAGAGATGACAAACAGGTTGGGTGCGATGGTGCATCCCTGTTTGACCCGTTTCCACAGTAAAGGGCGCTGATTCAGAGATGTTGTTGCGGAGCACTGTGATTCACATGCCGTCATGTAGAAGCCTTAATATTCTGATGTATTTGTCAGGGCAGCTAGATCTTGATAGTATGCACCACAAAGCCTGGCGGTCTACCGAGTCAGGCCTATGAAAGCCATGTACAAAGGCTACCTTTGTTCACAGCATTTTTCCTGGACTTGGCGTGCTGTAAATTATCCTGTCTGCTGTACCTCTGGATGGGTGGAAGCCACACTGAGATTCTGGGAATACTTCCTCAGCCAGTGGTAGTAGTCATTTTGTGAGGACGCGAGTGAGGACTTTACCAGTTGTTGACAGGAGTGACATGCCCCTGTAGTTTCCACATTCCGCCTTGCCCCCTTTCTTGAATATGGCCACTATTAGAGCGTCCCTGAGCTCTGAGGGAAGTTCATCTTTTCCCCAAACCTTGAAGAGGAGGGTGTGGATGTGGTAAAGGAGCTCTGGTCCACCTTCCTTTAAGATCTCAGCAGGGATCCCATCTGGACCGGCTGCCTGGCTGTTCTGAAGGCTCCTGATGGTATCTTGAACCTCTGTCATGGTGGGAGGTTCCCCAATGTCTTCTCTGATGGGACTTTGGGGAATGTGGCTAGCAATGTCTGGTTAAGACATTGCTAGCCCCTTGCTAGCCCCTCTCCTCCTTCAGGTGTCCTTCGTCTGCCCATTGGGTTTCAGAAAGGGCAGCTATGTCAATCCAGCATCTCTTCAGTTCTCTAGCGATGATCGCGGTTCTCCTGTTCGGTCTGTCACTGGTTGCACTATCCATCAGTGTGCACACATTCCAGGCTCAAATGTTCATGTTTCTGTGTTTCTGACTGCATGTAATAATCCCTCTGGATGTGGTAATTCAGCCTGGAGGTTTGAGGCAGGATATTTTAAGGGCACCTTTTCTAGCCCCTACCCCAAGTGAGGTGAGCAGAGTGGATCTTAAAGAGATCTGCTCAGTCATGGGTGCGGGTACTGAAGGGCTCTTTCTACCTCAGTGACTGAATCTAGCACCCACCGCCTGATGTACTGGCTCATTTGCGCTCCTTTGCATACACATGACCATTGATGTCACTCACCAAATTAAAGCTGCATTAGGCAACATGAACATTCAAACGCAAAACCTTCAGCTGCTCTCTCTCCGCTGCCTCATATCACTCCACTAAGCCCCTCCCACCAGATCAGCATGGTTATATAATTCAAATATGTACAAACTTGTATCGTAGTTAATAATTTATCCATGTAAAAAAATGTTGTTTTTTTTCAGTGAATCTCTTAGTTACACTAATATTGTTCATATGGCACAGTCATTTCAAGTTGGTCTTGTTGATTTTTTGAAAATAAAACATTCGTGTGTGTATGGGTGTGGGGGGGGGCTGGTAGAGAAGGGAGAACTAGTCAACACAACCACAAGCAACTGGCGGGGCAGGGCGGATGCGCATTTATTGCGTACACTGCATTTACAGAACAGCCAATACACACGCCCTCTCTCTGAAATGATTCGCGATTGGCTAAAAATCTTCTGTCCCAGGCTACATTTTCTAAAGCCTGAATACAGAGCCAAGAGGAGATACAGAAGTCTAGTTTTCTCTCAGACCACTTGAATTACAATATACTGAAAGGTTATTATGGAATTTTTGTCCAATTATGCAAAAAATAAAAACTGCCTACCCCAGCTTTAATATCATATTTTTTCCACAGCGCCAAGAATATTTCAGTAAACCTACCATTCGGTCTTTACAGGAATGGTGTAATGGAATAATGGTGAATGGATGTCTTGGGTCATCAACAGCAAAGACCAGCTTTCAGGGGTTTGTTTTTCAAGCCTCTTTCAAGCCTTCTATGATGATAGGCAATATGTGTCTGTCCAGGGTCGGCGCCAGAGCATAAGGAACAAATGGAAAATCAACTTTGACAGGGAGGCATTTAAATATTTTGCATTTAATACAGTACTGCATGAGACAATTCTGCACAACTAAACCTAAACATTAGGCCACCACCTTCACAGGTAACACAACAAGTGAAAGACAATAAACATCCTTTAGGCCACATCATGACTCGGTATGAATAATGAAACAACCATATGCACGCTCATCCAGAAACGTAGCCACAATTACAAAAGTGCAAACAATACCACTCTTAAACAGTGCAGTGTACAAAGCAGGGCAGACGTTTTCCAAGGTGCATAAGTGGATTTATGAACTCACCACTGGAACAGCTGGAGTCTAAGTTTTGCACATCACTAAATTTTAGCTTTGTTTAATGCCAAGAAAATGTCCACATTAGTGCCACCCACCTAACGTCTCTACGTAACTGTAAGTTCAACCTTATGAAGTAAATGATTGGCCGGTCGTACAATGCAGATATTGTTGTTGTTTTTAATTGGCTAGGCAGTGGATTTTTATTTTTAGTAAGAAATTGTTTCCTAAATGCAAAATATTATTGTTTTGTGTTTTATTTTGCATTACAGCATTAAATCTTCCATTACCAAATTGTATGACTTAATTTTACTGATAGCTGTAAAGTATTTCAGTTTTGCGCCCAGGTAGCGTAGTGGTCTATTCCGCTGCCTTCCAACACGGGGGTCGGCGGTTCGAATCCCCGTGCTACCTCCAGCTTGGTCGGGCATCTCTACAGACACAATTGGCTGTGTCTGTGTGTGTGAAGCCGGATGTGAAGAGTGGGGTAACTGGCCAAATACAAGTACAACTGGGGAGAAAAGGAGGGGGGAGCATTTCCGTTTTCTTTTTGTCAGGGAAAATTCAGCTGGGTGGGGGCACAGTGACCTTATTGGACCCCCCCAAGGCCCATTCATAACACCGACACTGTGTCTGTCTCGGGGGGGGGGGGGGCAGCACACCTCCATTTACCATTTTTACCACCCAGGGAGAGAAGGGAAAGGAAAATAGTGTTTGAATAATGATTTCTGTGCTGAAAACAGTCCATTCAACCGAAGTCAATATCATGTGGCGGTTGGGGTGGGGTGGGAGGACACACATGTAATGAGATTTTTAAAGGGAATATACCTGCCAAGATTGATATCTATGCTGTAGTTAAAAACACACACAACAGACTACAGGGACCTTCAGGTGTTTGTTGGATTGTTTTTGCCATGCTTGAAACAGGAAGGCATTCGTAATTTGAAATCATGGACACTAATGTAATAAGACACAGCTTGATGTTGATATGGGTTGTAGTTGCTAACAGTTACTCAAATTGATATTCAAATCACACTCTGTAGAGTAATTTATTGTCTTACCAGCAAATTCTATGGGATTTTCAGACAAAATGACTGACAGGAGAGAGTCAATAGCAAATAATTCTGAAGCGCAGCCTTGAATATTTTGTTCCTTTTGGAGGAGGAGCAGCAATGATTGATCGACTTTTCTGAATCAATTTCCTCCTCCAACGGTTCGCTTAGAGAGTCAAATTAGAAATTGCTCAAAATACTAAAAGACAAGATAACAAAATCAAAAGAGGAAAAGGAAGGCGGGACAATGGAGGGAGGGACAAATACAACACCATGAAGAGGGAAAAAAAAGGACTTGAATGAAGGACACCATAGGAAGTGAGGGAGAGAGAAAACAGCCATGCAGGGCAAGTAAAAAACAATGTAGAGAATAAGGAACAGGAATAAATTAAAATCAACAACAGAAAAAAAATAACTTCAGATATGTTGAGACAGAGGAGGCAACAGAGCAGAGCTTACAAGCAAGAAGCCGCCGTGTCTGTGGTGCTGAAGCAGAAGGCCAAGCCAACACAGCCAGCAGTGATGAATTGGGCCTGTCATGATAAGCCAAACAAACAGAGCCTTGCATTGTATATGACAACCCTCATCCAGGCTTTACAGTTAACAGTGACATTACACTCTGCTCTGGATAACAATGGAAACAGAGCGCTGCTTAAACATATACATTCATGATATACTGGGGTTTTATTATATGGATAGTGGACATTTATCAGTGATAAACTGCCGTTGGAGAGGATGCCTCATATTAGTGTTCGAATATAAAACTACTTATAATTTCAGTAAGCCCTCTCATGCTTAATTCATGTTTGATTGACAGGGCTGGAAATCAATAATCAAAAACTGGTCAATTAATAAAGGGCAGTGGCGGTGGCAAGAGTATTGTTTTTTGGCTAAATTACAGTGGGGCTAATCCATACAGTGGTGGAGCTCAAATCAATGTCAGAATTTTAATGTGAATACATACACAATATAATAGCACCCCCTCCCAACAGCTAGAAACACCATGCATTAGGCGACTATGGGTTAGATGATTGCAAGCTCTTTTTTCACATGCAAAATAACAACGAGAGCAACAGACGTGGACGGTCACTACTACTACTGAGTTTACACAATACTATTCATGCTATTTCAACTCATTCATGTTGTCAGGCACACCCGTCCACTGCATGCTATGTGGCGGCGGCATTTAAAACAAGAACACAAAACGTAGCATATAAACACAAACAATGTGTCACATCGGCCTATCCATAGTGCTAAACACCAACAGTAAACAATGTGTCTGAGAGTTTCATATTTGGCAGTGTAATTGTTCGTATGAGTGATTATAACTTACAATAAATGTCAATGGCGCTAGCTAGCAAGCTAATTTATCCAAATGTGTGTCCGTTGTTTACGAAAATGATGTCATCACTTTAATAGCGGCATTTGGTCTGCACTCGTTGATAACACTGCTTGGAAATCGAAAATGAGAGTTTCCCTTCGCATTTGCGAGTTGGTCTGGGGATACCAGGCTAATGTGGAGGCGCTGGGTTGACTAATTCTGCTTGGTAATTTTCTTGGTTGTTCCATGGTGGGGCTAAGGTGGGGCTAACACAATTCTTGGTTGGGCTGTAGCCCAACTAAGCCATACCCTGTCGCTGCCACTGATAAAGGGCATTTGGATTTCAGTGCCCTGATGATCCTTGATGTCTGTGTTAGATACCTTAAATCCCTATCTTCTCCTGGATCGCCACCTTGCTGTGGTGGAGAAGCTTGTGTGTACCAATGGTCCCAAGAGCTATGCTGTCCGGAGCTTGGCTCCTGGTAGGGTCACCCAAGGCGGACAGGTCAAGGGGGAGGCTCCAGATGAATCACGATCCAACAAAGAGCCAACAAAGACCTCAACGGCGGAACTGGCAATAGTTATCTCCAGGTCACAATGGCAGTGAAGGCAGATGAAGGCTGCAGCAGAGGGTGGTTCCCAATTGTCTTGGTTCTCCTTGCCATTGGACTCTGGCCACCCCCTGCCAAGGACTGTGTGGTGGCTGCAAGCTTGCAATCCCAACGGCCACGCCACGTAAAAAGCTGTCATGTGCAGGCGTCCTCCGATTATGCGGCTCCAGGATCGGCCTCTACGCCCACCTGAAGACCCAGAGGGACCCGAAGGGAGGATGGTTATACTCGATCCCGAGTGACAACTACAGAGCACTAAACTACATTGAGCTGCTTGACAATATGTTTAAATACAAATACCATGGAATACCAAATACCATACAAAACCATAAAGTGCAACATGTCATTGAAAATTCGTTCTCTGCATTCACACTTGGACTTCTTCCCTGCTGATCTTGTTGGTGCAGTCAGTGACAAACATGGTGAAAGGCTTCAGAACATTGCGACTACGGAAAAGAGGTACTATGAGAGCAACCGGAATCCATCAGTGCTGGCCGAGTATTGTTGAACACTGACACGAGAGGCACCAGATGCTGAGTAAAAAGAAAATCAGCTGCAAAACATTGTGAGCTAAGTTGAACTAACACAATGTGTCAACATCATTATGCGATTAAACATGTCGAATCCAATAAAAGTTTTTTTAATGTTTCTCCAAATTCCTAGAAATGATACAGCAACTCTGAAATTATTTTTGTGTTCAACTTGACATTGTCTATCATAATAGCTCATTTTTTTTCAGGACGCAAAACGTTTGAAAAAAATGTTGTCCAGTGTTATAAATGATAACTTCTGCAGTAATATTATCTGTTTGCTGTCATGCATCGATAATCATAAAATTGTGTTTGGACCAGTGAATAACTGCAGCGAATAATGTGGCATTCGTCAACATTTCTTACTTCATACGATGTTGTGTTCTCAAAATGCCTCGGTATCTCGTATGCAGCCAGGAATGTTCCAGTGTGTGTGTGAGAGAGAGAGAGAGAGAGAGAGAGAGAGAGAGAGAGAGAGAGAGAGAGAGAGAGAGAGAGAGAGAGAGAGAGAGAGAGAGAGAGAGAGAGAGAGAGAGAGAGAGAGAGAGAGAGTGCACATGTACAGCAGTGGGGTGTAGGGCTTACTGACTGGGAATAAGTGATGCTTTGCTGAAGCAACTTTGCTGGCTGTTTGCACTACCCTGATAAAGATCATCATCCCAAAGGTCCGAGATGTTTGCTTGATATAAAGGTATGGGTTCTCTCTATGACTTCATTCAGTCCAGCAGCTTACTCTGATGTGGGCATAACTACCCTCTGTGCCAACTTGGCATCGCTCTTAATACCAGCAAATCCCATCTTTTTTATTACGTCCTTTCTGGCTGGGCAGCAACAGCGGGGCCAGCCCCACTTACGCAGTTATCTGTGAGTGAGTGACCGAGTGAGTGATCAAGTTTCACCATTGGTCTGACGGCTGAGTTGGAGTTCTCCCATTGGCTCCTTCAAAATAAACTGGCATGAACAGTTTTCTGTTATGTCATCAGCCGTTCACAGAACTGATGTAAAAAAAAAGTCACCTTTTTTTAAACATAGACACACAAAAACAGCCATTTATTAACTGTAGTCACGGTCCAGCCATACACTAGGTTTTAACCTAGTCTTTGTTTATTCTTGCTAACAACATTTTTTCATGAGGAAGGGGACTGTAAACGACTGCCACAAATTACCCCCTCTACACTTTCAGTGCACACTTCCAATCCAAGTCCTCTAAAGTTGTTTAAAAATGAATATCAAATTACAACTTATGACTTGCTCACATTAAAGTAACTTTTTTTGTGGATTTCCCCCCCTTTTTCTCCCCAATTGTACTAATTAACCCACTCTTCCGAGCCATCCCAGTCACTGCTCCACCCCCCTCTGCCAATCCGAGGAGGGCTGCAGACTACCACATGCCTCCTCCGATACATTTGGAGTCACCAACCACTTCTTTTCACCTGAGAGTGAGGAGTTTCGCCAGATGTAGCATGTGGGAGGATCACGCTATTCCCCCCAGTTCCCCCTCCCCCCTGAACAGGCGCCCTGACCAACCAGAGGAGGTGCTAGTGCACCGACCAGGACACATACCCACATGTGGCTTCCCACCCACAGACACGGCCAATCGACTCTGTGCATAACTGTAGTCCACTGACTTCTGGTTTCTACGGCAGCGGTCATACCAGTTTCCTGTTTGTTGGCGTGTGCTACTGACAATTGCACATTTTTCACGATGCCTACAAGATTGACCATGGATACATGTCAGCGACATGCACAGAATTGTCGACAAACTTTCACCTGCACCTACCAGCAAACGGGTGAAAGGTTTCAAGTTGTACATATCAAGATAAAGCCACAATTACAGATACAGATACAGCCACGATCAAGTGTGTGTGTGTGTGTGTGTGTGTGTGTGTGTGTGTGTGTGTGTGTGTGTGTGTGTGTGTGTGTGTGTATATCGGCCCTGTGATGGACTGGCAGCCTATCTAGGGTGTCTCCCCACCTGCCACCCAATGACTGCTGGGCTAGTCTCCAGTGTCCCGCGACCCTGATTGGGATAAGCAGCTTGGATAATGAATGGATGGATATATTTACGTTTTATACAAACACACTGGCATTCATTTGTATTAATCTGCTATGGAGACTGCATTGTGTTTGTAAAGGGAAAGGATCTTGTTTCTTGAAAAGGTTATGGCGCAATAGGTCAGCGGAAAAAAATGAAGCTGTGGTTTTGTTCTCTTAACTTTTTTTATTGACACACTTAAATTCTACATACAGCAAACACATAAAACACAAGAACGGGGGGGGGGAATAAAAGTAAAGAAAATTAAACAAATTAAATTAAATACATAAATGAAAGGGAGGGGAGTCCGAGGGGTTCTCTGCAAGTTGAAGTTCTGTCAGTTCAGAGTTCCACAGCGTTCTTCTTCTCCATTAACCTCAGTGATGACACATAATGACACAGTTCCCTGTGAAATATGCAGAAGTTTGGCCGCGTTTTTCAGGAATCTATTCTTATGTAAAATGAACTTTCCAAAAATAATAATTATGTTCATTGCCAAATCATGTGTTCCATCTTTCCTGGTGACTATTCTGACTTACATTCAAATTCAACATAAGAACAGACTCAAAAACAGAGCTTGTTCCTAACCCAGGGACTACCTGTAAGTCCAATAACTGAATTGCCCATGATGTTTATTTGTCTTCAGCCACTTTGCTAGACTCCTCATTACGTCACTTTGGAAAACGGGACTGGTGCTTCGCAGTTCCTTTTTGTTTGGAGGGTTTTGGGACTGCAGCAATGTTTGGGGTAAGAGCAGGCTTAGCGAGGAGTGATGATGTCCGCACTTTGTAGGCAAAGGCAAAGGTAGGGTCCCGTCTTCGTGCAATGACAAGTTCAACAAGGCACGCTCTGGGGGCGCCCTACTGGCTCACCTGGTAGAGCACGTACCACATAAGGCTGAGTCCTTACCGCAGCAGCCTGGGTTCGAATCCAGCCCGGGCCCTTTGCTGCATGTCATCCCCTCTCTCTCCCCTGCCTTTCCTGTCTCTCTCTCTACTATCACTATCCAATAAAGGCAGGAAATGCCAAAAAAACAAAAAACAAAACAAGGCACGCTCTGAAGTTGTGCTTGTGAGGTATATGTAAACCATCTTCACTACCCATTGCTTGGTCCTCCGGCAGTAAAACAAGTTTACTTTGCACCTTACCTGAAATGACAAAAAGATGAAGACTCAGATGAAATTGTGCTCACTGTCATATTTTCATCACCATCATTTAAAAATGGTGAGGGTGAAGTGTTCAGTTTATTTAAAAATTAAAAAAGGAAAAGAATTTGGGACGTAGGTGACAACGTCACTTGTCCACATTGACATTAAGTGTCATAGTAATTGTTGCTATGTATATAAAAAAAATACCAACAAAATATGTGTTTTCTACCTTTACTGATAGTGGCAGGCTTCCTCTTCACAATATTTTCATTGTGCTCCAAAACAGCAAGTTACCCTCTTTCCATCATGCCCATGTAGCAGAAGTGCTGCCTCTTGGGCATGTACTTCAACATTGCAGAGTGGAAAACTTCCAACGGACCTGTGTAATGTAACAAAAATAGATTGCTTTGAGAAGTGATTAGCTGGCTGTTAGTTTACAACAACACAGCATTTATTCATTTGTAGACACATTTTAATCAGCACTCACGGCAAGGAAAACACAATAGGAAAATTGGAGGCCAAGGAGTACTTGCTGTAATCGTGCCCATCCAATCACCAACATGTAATAGGCAGGTAAACAATGGCTGCATGGAAACTGAATGGACAACCCTACATCTATTCATTTGTAGATGAAGTAGCAAGTAACAAATGCAACTTGCAAATCACCTGTTCTTCACGATCAACATCACAACTATCACTGGCACATTGAAATGCTGGCAACAGCGGGGGAAGGGCTTCCAAGCTGGCCCAAAATAATGAAAAAATATATAGAAGTTGTAAGCTCCTTGAATGCAAAATTTTTTTATCAGTGTTGAAGTAGTGCACTGAATTCAAACGGTACTAAGAAGCCAGGAACAAAGGCGGCTGTAGACAAACATGCAGCAGGTATGTCTACATGCATGCAGCTACTGCTGCATAGTATATGTCTACCATGTATAGTCTTACTACTAGGCCTACTGTAAGAATGTAAACCTATCAACACATCAAATTTTGCTCAGAGCTCAAAACAAAGTTTCAATTAGTGTTAGTTTCTAAAGTTATAGCCAAGTCTTGCTTCTGGAACAAGCCCGCCTTGACTGTGGGCTGAAGCAGCAACAGATTGTGTTTCTGTCCCACACCCACAGATGGACACACTGACAGTGGCAGTAGAGGCAGTTTGTTCTTCAGTCTACAATGACAGAATAAATAACTATGATTAGCAGTTGTACTGGTAAAGCATCTCACTCCTAAACAGAGCAGACACAATGCATGCTATGCATTCTATGTAACTAATGTTAGCTAAAAACAGCTTACCTCTATTTGACCTCGCTTCTCCAGGGGCTCTTACTTGCCATGGCCAATATTGCTGCTTCAACAATTTCTTGATGCTTCCTCCCATCAACTCTGACTGTATGTCCCTGTTGTAGTCTTTTGCTGCAAAATGCAAAGAGCATACCCGAAGATGTCCCAGTATTAATGTCAGTGTGTTCTCGTCATATTTGAGACTTTTTATCGCTTTGAGCCATTCTTGGCACCATTCAACATTCTGTTGGTAATCTGTGGTAGCTTATGCTTACTGCGTCCTCTCTTTTCTTTCTGTAGTTGTCACGCGATATGAGAAGGCATGTTTGTTGTTGATAAAATGAAACCAATTAAATTTGTCATTTTTCAGTTGTATGATCAAAGAGTGAAGATTTTAAGATGCCGTTCTAACTTTTTGTATACAGAGCCACAAGAAATGCCCACCTCCACAAATTGGGCAGGTTTTGGAAAGATTTGGGGTTGTGTGTGATAAGTTCGCGAACAATGCATTCTGGTACATGGAGGCACTGCTATCACAGCTCTGCGACCAGTAAAACTCCAGATTTCCTGGTCAGTACAGAACTCACTGAGGAACGTATTGCTTCAATTGACTACATTTGCCATCAACATTGATTGGACATCAGCATTAAAAACTGGCGAAATGTCCCTTTAACTAACAGAAAGGTGAATCAGTTCACCTGGAAAAAACGTTTAGTGGGAGAAATGTTTCATCACTCATCCAAGTGACCTCGTCAGTCTCAACTGACTGCAGGGATCCCTCAACCTTATAACAGTACAGTTGCATAATGCCCGAAACCAATGATCAGTTTCATATGAAAATTGGCTGTAGACTGAAAACTGACTTAGTCTCAACTGTCTGTCCCATCTACAGGCCAGTGGCCACTCTTCCAAGGATGGTAATATGCACATCCTTGATAGGGAGGAACGCTGGTTTGAACAGGGAGTCAAGGAGGCCATCTATTGCCGCTTTTCCACTACATGACTCAACTCAACTCGACTCGCTTCTGTGTCGTTTTCCATTACCCTAACAGTACCCCCTCAGTGCAGCTGGTCGTCATAGCAATGCCTGGTTTTGTCTGTGAATGTTAGGTCATGGATAGCCAAAGGAATTGAATCGAGTGCAAATGGACTTGGTATATATCCGTGAAGACGTTTCGCCTCTCATCCAAGAGGCTTCATCATTCCTTTGGACGCCTGATTTTCAATTTCAAAACGTACTTTTAAGATAACTCCGCTTCGACCGCTTTAGGTGACAGCCATGCGCGCATTGATGACGCGTGATGACGCAAAATGACGCGTTTCTCTGACCAATCAGAGGTCTGCGTTGATTTTGGTACCCACTCGTTTTTTTGAAACCTCGACAAAGGTGGTACCAGAAAAGTGGTTACAATTACCAAATGCCGGTACTTTCCAGTAATGGAAGACGAAAAAAGGGCGAGTCGAGTTGAGCCGGTACCATGTAATGGAGAAGTGTGAAGAGGGAACGACCGTCCCTGAACCGATGGTGGTGGTGGTGGTGGTGGGGGGGGGGCGGCTAGAGTACATCTGTCGCCGTCTTACAATGCTGCGATTGCAGCTATTGGTCATGCCTGTTTGCGTATGAAACCGATCGTTGGTTTCGGTCGTTATACAGCTGTGCTGTTTGTAAGGTTGGGGGATACCTGCAGTCCGTCAGACTGACGAAGTCACTTGGATGAGTGATGAAACGTTTCTCCCGTTAAACGTTGTGTCCAGATGAACTGCTTTACCTTTCTTAATTCCCTTATCTGGATCACTGCGCATGCGTTTAACTCCTTCATGAAGGCGTCAAGCAAAAAAGAAAACAACACACAAAGTGTGCGTCTTATGTATGTGTACGTGTCCTTTGCTTGGTTTTAGGCAACTGAACAATGTTGCACGAAGCCATCAAATGCGTGCAAGAGAAAAACGGGACAAGACTACTCCTTAATAAATGTATTTCATTTCCATCGATCTTCATTGCGTAATGTATTTATGGACACCGTACATTTTTTTCCCATATCCAGTAGTATAAATCATTTTATGTTTTTGCAATTATTTTCAGCTTTAGCTTCACCATTTGCATATAATAAGCTGGATGAAACCGGCAGAGGCAGAAATGAGGAGACTGCACGTGCAGGTTTGTTGAGGCGGAGACAGAAAGTCAAACAGACTTCCCGAACAGACGCAGGCAGACGCTCCGCAAATGTGTCTCAGCCTGCGGTGTGGTGGGGGGGGGGCGGTTGGTGAGGAGATGGGGGAGCACTTGGTTGGGGATCTTTGAGAGCTGTCAGGCTAAGCATAGATCAATGGAGACACGGCAGGCTGTCAGGGAGCATTAATGCAACACGCCTGATGTTTTAGTAATGAGGATGTGCTGTGCACACAAGCAAATATGTGGGGACACAAACAAATGCCAGAGAGGCGTGCAGGATCAACCAGAAAATCAAACTGGCAGAGGGAATCAGATATGGAGGCAGAAACAAACAGGGAATCTTGACTGGGAGACAAACTCCTGCATAAGATAAAAAATTAGAAAAACAGCAGCAACAACAACAACAACAACAAAAACAGAAAAAGGCAAATCTCACAGTTGCAGATAGTGGTACCCTAAAATGACTGCCTCCTTAGGAGCACACAGGACATTTTTTAAGTTTAGTTAAATGTTACAGGGTTTTTTATCATCAATTTACTGGAAATGTGAACATTTTCAATTTAAAGTGTGTCTCCATGTTTTGCCTGGCTCCATGTTTCGTGTGTGTGTGTGTGTGTGGTGTTTGTGTGCATATAATATATTTATGAGTGTCACGCCAAGTTATATTATGTTTTTTTTTTCTGGGATTGTCTGCCCGTGGTGAAAGCCATTCATGGCAGGACTTGAATTCAGTTATTTTTTCAGAGGGTCTGTCCAAGGTAATTCACATGAAGTCTACAGTGTGGTGGTGCCAGGGCAGCTGCAAGCCCCCAAGCTGCCTTGATACACAACGTGAACCATATGTGATTCTTTAGACTGGCTCCAGTACAGTAAAATGCAATAACTTTCAATTCCACATCTGGTGGACAACCGGACAAATTCCAATATTTAAACATTATCTGTGTCCTTTGCACGGGTCCTTTCCAATAATGCTGTTTCAAGGTGAATGGACAGTTTGTTCTTTTTTAGTTTTTTTTTTCTTTCTTCTTGGACAGGCAACATTAAAATTTGATGCCGTATGTTAACATATTCAGTTAGGTCAGAGGCCCAGGTGCAGAGAAAGACTCGGGACAAAGGGTAAAGTTCAAGACAGCAAAATCTTTACTGGAAAGCCAAGCGGTCATACACAGGTAACCCGTCCGAATCAAACAAACAACACCAGTCACGGAGTAGGCAAACGACCTGAAAACCAGAGGACAAGCAAAGTCAAGAACCATAGAGACAAACGCTAGGAATAACTGCCGGAAATTGATGAACTCATGAGGAAGAACACAGACAATCTGGCAGGGGAACAGGGACACCATATATATATATATATATATATATATATATATATATATATATATATATATATATATATATACTATATGCTGGGGAGCTAATGAGGAAAATGGGAACAGGTGTGGTATGTACGGGGTTGGCTTATGGCAAAACAAGGGGGCAGGAACTGAAAAGACAAGCCGTGTGAGTACTTCAAAATAAAACAGGACACACAACAGGCAATGATTACCGGGACGTTACACTGTAAGGCTTTAAGGACACTGCATTATAGCTTACTGACTCAAGCAAAGTGTTACTCTTTACAAACGATGAGAGGCCTCCATAGGGCAATTGATTAAGTTTAGTCTGACCATTAAAATGCGTATAGACTCCCAGCAAGCTCCACAGGCAGTTTTATGACCAAGAGCTAACTGTTATTTTATCATCTAGGAACACGGTATTGTTTACACTTGAGCTTTGTTTGATTCTTCCTTGGCTTGTTTCACCTTCATCATTGCCTCTTTAGTCAACATTAAACTTATCAGCTTCATTTAAGATGATCCTCTAAAATGCAGCTGTGCTCTCTGTTTGTCTGACTGTGGAGACTGCTGTACTTTTGTAACAAGCTGGCTGTTGTCCAGTTCACAATGTATCAATAATTCACAAGTTAATCAAACATGTCTGTGAATGTTCTCATTCATCCAGGTCACGGTTATCCAAAGGAGTTGAATCAAGTGCAACTGGACTTGGTATATATCCGTGAAGACGTTTCGCCTCTCATCCAAGAGGCTTCCTCAGTTTGTGCCTTTCTGACTAGACCAAGCTAGTCTGACTGGCTTGGTCTAGTCAGAAAGGCTAGGCATAAGTTAATCAAACCAGTTGATTGCCAAACGCTCGAAGTAGTCGATTCCACCAGGTGGTGACCGTGTTTTATCCAAACTGTCAGTGGAGTGAATGGGTGATGGGAGAGTGCACAGTTCAGTCACCGCCCGGCTGAATCGGTGCTAGCTACTGGATCATATGGCCAGTCGCTCACAAGATGAACCAGTAAAAAGAGCTCACTCCAGACATATACTTGGGTTGCGCTCTGACATGTGGCGCTTAGTTTGTAATTGTAGCGGAGAAGGCTGTGGACCAGTTGCCCCAGATTAGCCTCATTAACTCTGGACATTAAATTGTGTCCACAGCCACATGAAAGAGTCGCCAGAGAAAAGAGAGAGAATGAGACGCAGAACCACACAGTTATCTCCCACACAGACTAAATGGGCTGCATTTTATATAGCGCTTTTCTAGCTGCCACTCAAAGTGCTTTTACAGTTAATTTATGCCTCACATTCACCAACACACACAAACACACACACACTCCAACACAGATGGTGGTGTCAACCATGCAAGGTAACAGCCAGCTCAACGGGAGCAGTTAGCGGTTAGCTGTCTCGATCAGGGACACCTCGATATTTTTTTTTCCAGGAGGAGCTGAGGATTGAACGTGCAACCCTGTGGTTATAAGACAACCGGCTCCACCTCCTGAGCTACTGCCACCCTAAGACACAGGCATGGTATTTTAACTTCCAGTCGTTAATTGTGTTTGAATACAGGCTATTGAGGCCTCAATTACCATCTTTGTCCGTGTCTCCGTGCCAGAGAACCCAGGCATTGTTTGAGCCTTGCCAGTCATGTTCGATTTGTTTGTGAGATGAGTGGCCAAGGTAGCCTGCGGGCCATGAAAGGCTCCTTTTTAAAAAAGCTAATCAAATGAATTGGAGTAGAGTCTTTGCTGTCGGACAGTCTGAAAGAACCGAGTTTGTTAAGAGTTGGACTTACCATGCGTAGCATGAGCACTCGGGAGCTCTAGTTTGTTGTCACCTCTCTTGTCCACACATTACTTTCTGTCTGTTCCCCCCTCTTTTGATCCAAGGAGGGCTGCAGACTAACCGCATGCCTCCTCCGGTACATGTGGAGTCACCAGCCGCTTCTTTTCACCTGACAGTGAGGAGTTTCGCCAGGGGGACGTAGCACGTGGGAGGATCATGCTATTCCCCCCAGTTCCCCTTCCCCCCTGAACAGGCGCCCCGAGGCACTGGTGCAGTGACCAGGAGACATACCAACATCCAGTTTCCCACCCGCAGACACAGCCAATTGTGTCTGTAGGGACGCCCGACCAAGCCGGGGGCAACATGGGGATTCGAACTGGCGATCCCCGTGTCGGTAGTCATCAAAATAGACTGCTAAGCTACCCAGATTCTGTCTGTTTTTACTATCGTCTAATAGAGGAAAATTCATAAAAGAAAAACTTACCAGCAAACATCGTATCATAGATGCAAAAACACAACTCCTGTGTGACTTTGTTGTGAACAGAATGATGTGGGATCATTGTCTTAAGTTTTGCAACTGGAAGTCGGGCTTGTATTGATAAAATCATTTCAACCGAATAGATAACATTACATATTATTTACACAATATCCTGATTGTAAGCTTAACATTGAAATGGTAAAAGAGATGCTTTCACACCAGCTCAACAGAGCTAAAGTTGACTCGTTTGATTGATGTTTTTTAGCTAACTGACAAATCAGAAAAGCAAGCCGACACACCAGAAACATCCATCCATCCATTTTCCAAACTGCTTATCCTGCTCTCGGGGTCATGGGGATGCTGCAGCTTGTCCCAGCAGTCATTGGCAGCAGGCGGGGAGACACCCTGGACCAGCCGCCAGACTATCCCACAGGGCCGACATGCACACACACACACACACACATTCATACCTAGGGACCTTTTAGTATGGCCTGAGCTGCATGTCTTTGGACTGTGGGAGGAAATCGGAGCCCCCGGAGGAAACCCATGCAGACACGGGGAGAACATGCAAACTCCACACAGAGGACGACCCGGGACAACCCCCAAGGTTGGACTACCCGGGGCTCGAACCCAGGACCTTCTTGCTGTGAGGTGACCGCGCTAACCACTGTGCCATCGTGCCGCCCTGCACCAGAGACACTTTTACCAACATCTCTGATTTGGCTGAACACAGGAGTGTGTCTATATTCTGTGAAGGCAATTTGTCTGCCATACAATCATATACTATGGTGTTTGTTTACTTTTAATCTTTCACCATGTATGAACTATAATACTATGTTGAAATTTAGTCTATTTTGCTTGGATAGATGCTTCAAGCTCATGTGTAGCAGAAAAAAAAGATAGTTTCATAAAGTGTCTTCTCCATATGAACTAATAAAGGCTGATTTTTAACTGTTAGCTGGTAGCAGAGGAACGTATGGGAAGCTCATTTGAGTGGAACAAGGTTTGAAGGGACGGCCCTGGAGAGTTACGAGCTGGAAGATAAGGACAAGAGGAGACCTGACCTGTGAACTCTGAACAATATTGAAGTTCTGTTATCCATTGGGATGACAGTCCAGCAATAAAATAAGCTTCTTCCTCCAAATGTACTTTGATATTGAGGTTAGATATTTTCTCTGATTTCATGACTCTGCCTACCCTGACTAGGTTTGCACATTATCATTTCATCTTTCTAAATGAGGGACTTTGTGTTGCAGGTTTTTATTTTTTTGCACAGATCTTTAATAGAATGATATTATAATGTGGTTTAAACATTATTTTGGGATATTTTAAGTTGTTGAATCCATTTCTGATCTCATAATTGACTTTTGCAGGTCTTGTAATTTGCCTGCATGGGACATTTCCCTTTATCTTATGGTTCATTTTGATTCAAATATGGGAAATGGGTGGCACAGTGGTTAGTGCTGTCGCCTCACAGCAAAAAGGTCCTGGGTTTGAACCCCGGGGTTGTCCAACCTTGGGGGTCATCTCAGGTCGTCCTCTGTGTGGACTTTGCATGTTCTCCCTTTATCTGCGGTAGGTTTTCTCTGGGTCCTCTGGTTTCCCCCCACCATCAAAAAGACATGCATGTTAGGGTTAGTGCTCCTGTCTGTGCCCCTGACCAAGGCAATGGAAAAAAACTGGAGTTGGTCCCCGGGTGCTGCACAATGGCTGCCCACTGCTGCTAGCTACACAGCTAGGATGGGTTAAATGCAGAGCGTAATTTCCCTATGGGGATTTATAAAATATATCAAACAGGATTAGGGAGAAACTCTGGGTACATACCACTGAGACCTTAACTCAGACTTGTTTACAATAAGCATGACTCAGCAGTTTGTGCTGCAACTTATAAACTTATAAAGGCGGCAGGTTGGCCTAGTGGACAGCACTGTTACCGCACAGCAAGAAGGTCCTAGGTTCAAATCCCAGGCTGTCCCAGATCTTTTCTGTGTGGCGTTTGCATGTTCTCCCCGTGTCTGTGTGGGTTTCCTGCGGGTGATCTTGTTTCCTCCCACCATCAAAAAGACATGCATGTTAGGGTTAATACTCCTGTCTGTGTCCCTGAGCAAGGCAATGGGAAAAAGAACTGGAGTTGGTCCCCGGGTGTTGCAGCTGCCCACTGCTCCTATACAATAGGATGGGCTAAACGCAGAGAACACATTTCATTGTAACCGAACAACTGTACAATGACAAAATGAAGTGGCTTTATTTCTGGCTTTCTTTCTTGTTCAGTGCAGTGTGTGACCTCAAGTGGGCTCAACTACATACACTTCTTTGCTATTGGTTGATCCTCCCATGGGCTACGTCCCCCTGGCGAAACTCCTCACTGTCAGGTGAAAAGAAGCGGCTGGCGACTCCACATATATCAGAGGAGACGTGGTAGTCTGCACCTGTCCCCGGATCAGCAGAGGGGGTGGAGCAGCGACCGGGACGGCTCAGAGAGTGGGATGATTGGCCAGGTACAATTGGGGAGAAAAAGGTGGGGGGAAAAAAAAAAGATGAGTGATGAAACGTTTCTCTCAATAAATGTGTCCAGATGAACTGATTCAACTTTCTGTGATTTTCTTACCTGGGTTATTGAGCCTGCATAAAGACATGAAGTATCTATGCTTTCTGCGTCTATTCATGAACACATTAAAGTGTGACAATAAGCGATTTTTGTCTCGCTCCTCATTTATTGTCAGAGTGGAGTTAAATAATTGCCACCGCAGTTCCCTCAGCCCTATTTCATTGAACTTACATAAACTTAACCTACCTTAACCTCATGTAACCTCAGCCTCTACCTAACCCTTACCCAACACTTACCTTAACCTAACTTTAACCAATAGACTAGTCCAGCGAAGTACCGGAAGTTAACAATTCGCCATTACTGCGGTGGCACTTCCCTACAATACGTGCGTGTTTGAATGCAAGCTGTGCTAAAAAGTGTACAGTTTTCTACTTTTATCTTTTTAACATTATTCAACTGTAACCCCCTATCATATCACAATAGTTCATTTACATTTATGGGTACTTATGCCTAATTCGGTACTGTCACTTTAAGAGACGGTGATTCTACGTCAGGCTTGCTGGGCGGTACTCTCCTGCATTACGTTCTATGCGAGCTGGCAGATCACCAGTCGTTACCGTGATTGCAAGCCTGAACATTTTTATTTCTTATATTAGCAAACTGGTGTTTGGACACGGCTCACAACCTAGCCATTAAGGTTGCGTCTTGCCGCCATTCTACTTTGGGACCGGATGTGGTAAGCAGATTCATCCTTCCTAGATCGTCCATCATTGACTGCGTAGTGCCTCCTGTTGGCGAACTCGATGAACTGTGAGCCAGGAAACACTTCACGGATTTATTCAAGTAAAACTTCCAGTTAAGGGCCCCAATGAGATAGCTCCTTTTGTTTATTATTTTGTTTATTTGGATGTTGTTCACAACAGGGGTATTGCAGCGCTGCAACATATCAGTGTATAATTCATACTTGTATTTTGCATATATATATGTATATATATATATATTTTTTTTTTTTTGTATTTGCGAACCATCATATGAATATTGGTACATACTGTTATTCCCTATCTACATCTATCTAAAGTATAATTCCATGCAACTCTACTTACCTTGTGCCTCGTCCAGATTATTCACACACAGTCAACTCATACTATACCTGACCTTGAGGTAAAATTCTATCCTTATTAAAGAAGGGTTACATAGAATTGATTGGCGCCCAACGTGGGGCTGTGTGACCGAAATAATCTTCTCTTGGTCCAAAGCACACAGAGATTGTTGTAGAAAACATGGAGTTACTATGCAAACAATATAAATTTGACAGTGAACGCTCAGTTATCTTAAAGAATGTTGATCCCCAGATGGACCATAATGACTTATCAGAGGCCTTTCGATTACTTGGAAAAGTAACTAAATTCGAACAGATTGATGATGTTATCCCATCTGGCATCCTTTGTGAATTTGAGGATAAAGAAACAGTCCAGCTACTAGACTCTGACCATGTTGACCCATAATCCGGCCAGTACTGGACTATAGTTCCCGTTACTAAGTATGACGAACCATCACCTAAAAATATTGAAGCTGCCTCTAATCAGTTTTTCAATTATGTTATTCAAGATATGGTGGAGGAGTTCCAAGAGAATATTAATTAAGTAGCCTCTGTTCACAAGGGTGACACCATAGAGTTAAGCAAACGGGCAGTGGCATGCCTAACCGAGATGAGTGGGGCTCAATATTTGTTTGCTACTTCCACACCACTTTCCAAAGTTACTTTCGACTTGCACAAGTCTACCAGGGATAATAGTCACACCATGCCACATAAGGTTACTAGTAGCATCCCAGAGGAGGTACAGCATGTTATTGTGGAACACGTGGTTGAACACGATAATAAAACCCCCAAATACCACAAATCCCACCGAGTGTGTACATTCTCAGGGTTGACTCCTCAACCCAGTGCGGAAGGAGATTTTGAAACATGGAGAGTGCAAGCTAGACAGTTGATGAATGACCCAGAGCTCCCTGCCAACGATAAAAGACGTAAAATCCTGGATAGCCTTCTGTCCCCTGCTCTTAACACAGCATTATATGTTGGTGACGTTGCAGATGCCCAAGCTTATTTCATAGCATTGGAAAGGGCTTATGGTAGTGTGGCCAATTGTGAAGAGTTATATATCTAGTTTACTGAGACTCATCAGAATAATGGCGACAAATGCTCAGCCTACTTAAACCGGCTTCACATACTCATGTAGAGAGTAGTGGAATGCAAAGGGCTCACTACAGGAAATCCTAACTTGCAGTTGTTAAAGCAGTTTGTGCGTGGTTGTTGGGACGATTCCCTAATAAACCCATCTGAAACAGAGATTACATGGCAGAAGCACACAGACAACAGGTGACACACTTTGAGCTTCTGTTCATGGTGAGGTCGTTCGAGGCAGAGAGGGAGTCAAAAGAAAGTAGAAAGAAGCGCCATCTGGGAAGCACTCCTCTGAAAGCCCACAGCAGTGTGCATGTCGCAATCGATCTGTTGGTTAGAAGTAAAGCAACAAATGTTTCCTCTACTGAAAAGTCACTGTCAGACAAAGTGGAGCTATTGGAAAAAGAGCAAGCTAAACTCAAAGTCAGCAGTACCGGAGGTCCAAAATCAGACATGACACCCTTCAAGAGTAAAGCAAAAAGGAATACTTCTGGATCATACAACGAGGTTCCACGCAAACAAAATGGGTTCTGCTATAAGTGCTGACAGGATGATCACCACCTGCAATGCTGCTCAAACCCTGCAAATGCTGAGCTAGTGCAACAGAAGCTGATCGCTTGCCACAAGAGTAAAATGTTGCTGTCACAGCCACTTGAGTCCTCTCCAGCAGAGCAGTTAAACAGCTAAGAGCCTCTGTTGAAGGACAGACAGAGGCTCGCGATAAGAAAAATGTCCAATCATCCTCGACTTCTCTGTTGAATCATAGTTCTGAGTTAAATTCATCTGAAGCAAGCGCTGCAGGGCTGGTGGGAGACTTGTGTGAAGGTTTAGCCCATTTAGATGGTGTTCAGTGTAAATGCCTAATAGACACAGGGTCTCAAGTTACCCTCAAGTTAGTTTATCAGAATCATTTTATCGTCAGAATTTAAGTCACAGAGAACTCTATTCTGTTAATGATCTATTACATATTGAAGGTGCAGCAGGGCAAGCAGTTAGGGCAAGTAGTTCCCTATTTAGGTTATATTGAAGTTGAACTACGGTTTCCTAAAAACACATGCCGTACAGGATCCAAGTTTAATGTGTTGGTTCTTATCTGCCCAGACCAACCTTACAATAGTAACATGCCATTTTTGGTGGGGATGAATGTACTGAAAAATCATGTGAGGGACTGTCAAAAAAAGAGTGGCGGCAAAGACTGGCATCAGTTACAAATACACACAGAGTGGGCGGAGGCCTACTGAAGTTATCTTACGAGGCAAAGCAGTTGTCAAGGTAATGCAAAATCAATGCAAGTCAGGCTTCGATCTCAATCACCTATTACTGTTGTCAGCAATGAAGTGAAAGAATTAAAGGGCATTTTTCACATTACGGCCATTACGGCCATTTCCAAGCATTGTTAACAGAACCTGAAATCTATTCCTGCCCAGGAGGCCTAGTGGTGTACAATCAACTATTAATGTGTCTCCCAGGTCCCACCAAAAAGTCAAACTTATGGTGCAGAATATCTCAGAACATGACATTACCCTCCAACCAAAGCGCATTATAGCTGAATGCATGGAAGTAACTTGGGTGAGAGAGTTGGGCTGTGAGAATATAGCCCAAAGAAAACTTTCTCAAAACAAATATCCTGTCACCTCTATGCACATGAACATGCCTGTGAACGAAAAGGAATCAGAATCCGTGGATTTCAATGCAATATTGGCAAACTCCCCAGTACCTGAGGCCTTTAAAGAGCATATGGTATCCAGGCTTACCAGAGAGGCGAAGCAGGGGTTTTCCTCTCATGACTTGGATGTTGGACACATTCATGGTGTTTCACACAAAATTGAACTCACTGATTACTCTCCTTTCAATGAAAGAACACGATGTGTCTCACCAGCTGATTTTGAAGATCTCAGAAACCATCTTCATGAACTGTTGTCCACTGGGATAATTGAAGAGTCAAGTAACCCATTTGCCTCCGCTACAGTTTTGGTCCGTAAGAAGAATGGGACACTTAGGATGGTAGTGGATTACAGGCGACTGAACAAAGTTACTAACAGAGACGCTTACCCACTCCCTCGTATAGAGGAGACATTCTCACTGCTTTCTGGCTTGAAGTGGTTTTCTGGATTAGATCTTAAAAGCGGTTATTACCAAATCGAAGCGGACAAAGACGACAGACCCAAAACTGCTTTCACTATGCCATTTGGTAATTGGCAGTTTAGAATGATGCCTTACTAATTCACCAGCTACTTTCCAGCACACTATGGAGAAGGTAATGGCTGGGATGAACCTTCAAGAGGTCAGTGCATTTCTCGATGATTTAATTGCCTTTTCAGATTCAAAAGAACAACACGAGGAACACCTAATGAAGGTATTGCAGAGGATTTCAGAGTGTGGCTTAAAACTTTCCCCATCTAAGTGTAAACTTTTTCAGAAGTCTGTCAATTATTTGGGGCACATCATCTCAGAAGAAGGCATACAACCTGATCCAGCGAAGGTAGAAGCAATCCTGAGTTGGCCGAGACCTAACACCCTGAAGGAGCTGAGGTAATTTTTAGGGTTTTGTGTGTATTATCGAAGATTTGTTGAGCACTACTCTGCCATAGTTAAGCCACTGAATGACCTGCTGAAGATGGACCCAATCTCCCGGAAAGACAAGGGCAGAAAACGCCAGCTAGGAATCACCAGCTTGGGGAAAGATGGACAGCCTCGTGTCAAAAAGCCTTTGATGACATAATTGTCAAACTTACCAGCACCCCTGTTCTTGGCTTTGCCAACTGGCAACTCCCTTACATCTTACATACAGATGCTAGTGTGACTGGTCTAGGAGCAGCTCTGTATCAAGAGGGGAAGAAGAGAGTGGTGGCATATGCCAGTCGTGGCCTAAGCAGGAGTGAGAAAAACTATCCAGTACACAAGCTGGAGTTTCTTGCCCTTAAGTGGCCCATCAGTGAGACATTTCAAGACAATCTGTATGGAGTGGGATTTAAAGTTCTCACTAATAACAATCCATTAACATACGTTTTGACGTCAGCAAAACTAGACGCCACTGGCCACCGCTGGCTTGCAGCCTTAGCAATGTTCGACTTTGATATCTTCTACAAGTCCAGGAAGAAAAATGTGGACGCTGACGGGTTGTTCCGCAGGCCTCAGGATGCCTTAAGTGATGACGAGGACACGTTAGAGATGGATGATAAGATTGCCCTCCTCAAGAACCATGTTCAACCCATTCAGGAGGATGATCAAGCCGTCTTCAGACGGGAAGCCTTGGTGGTTGTGTGTCAAAGACATCAGGTGATGGTGTTGAGGAATTTGACCAACCCTGAATATGCCCAGCCAAGTCAGGAGGGGCACAGCGATTCAGTGGCTGCTGTAGAGACGCTTCTATGCAGTGAGGATGCCATACCAAGTAGCTTTGAAGACATGGAACCCTGGCCAGGGCAAGACACTCTCCCCAGCATGTCTATGGATGACTGGAAGCTGCTACAGGAAGAGGATGAGGACTTAAGACGGGTTGTTGCCTTACTCAGAGAAGACAGGAAACCAGAGTTAGTCGCACAGAAGGAGGAACCACTGGAAGTACGTCTGCTGTTGAGGGAATGGCCCAAACTCACTTTAATAGGAGTTTTACACAGACAAGTTGGCAACCGGCAGGGAGAGCAATGCAATCAGTTGATCATTCCTAAAAGTCACCATGCCAGAGTCTTGGAGGGGGTTCATGATGAAACTGGCCACATGGGCTATGATCGGACTTTAAATTTGGTCATGCTCAGTTTTATTGGCTTAAAACGTCAGCAGATGTTGAGCATAAGTGTAAGACCTGTGAACGATGTGTCACGAGAAAGGCCCGTGCAGAAAAGGCTGCTGAGTTAGTAAACATCAAAGTTTTTGAGCCATTAGAACTTGTTTGCATTGATTATCTTACTATTGAACCAAACACTCGTGACACTAAGAACATTTTAGTTCTGACGGACGACTTTACGAAATATGCACAAGCATATCCCACAAGAGACCAGACTGCTAAAACTGTCGCCAGTGTATTGTGGGAGAGCTTTATAAGCCACTATGGATTCTCTTTGGGAATCCATAGTGATGAAGGAGCAAACTTCGAGTCTGGGATCATAAAAGAGCTGTGCAAGATTACTGGGGTCAAGTCGGGGACAACTTCTTATCACCCAAGAGCAAACCCTGTAGAATGTTTCAACAGAACTTTATTAGACATGTTGGGGACTCTCAGTGATAAGAAGAAAGAGAATTAGTGCAAATATGTCCGTCCAGGACACCTCTGTCATAGTAATAAATGATATGCACGTCTTTGTGTATTACATTATATATCTCATTAAAAGTGGATGCCCTGGACATCTCTAAGGTCAGCAGGGTTGAGTGACAGTATAAATGTTGATGGTTTAGTTAATGAGCGGTCCAGTTGCTTTAAATGTGATTCTAACTGTTCAAACACCAATCCAATCAGTAGAGGTGCACGACCCAATTAATAGTCAAAATCCTGTTTGATACGTTTTTCCAGTGTACAAGTATCCACAAATCTCGTATTGGATAATAAAATTCATGGTAGCACAGGGGAGATTATGCAGGGTTTCCAGTGGATGATGAAAGGTGGATATAAATGGACCTTTTTGTCATGGACTCAGCCAGAGCCTTCATTTCCTCCCAGCTCTCTGCCTTGCTCTGTGTCTCTGCACAAGAACCACTCATGCCACACCCAATTGGATGCCTCTGCGCCACTTGTCTGCCAATCACCTGTCAGCCCGCCAGTTCTGCCACACAAACGTCTTGCCTATTTCCTCATTAGTCTCTGGTTTTTATACCAGTTAGCTCACCTCTGTTGGTCGCCAGATCGTCAATTGTACTCCTGCCAGTTTTCGTATCCCGCCCGTCTGTTCTGTTCTGCCTCGTGCCTGTAAGGCCTTGTTCAGACTGGCAGCCAAAATCCGTCTTTTGACATATCCAGATTGTATCCAGCTTGGTTTTTAGAAAGTCTCGACAGCAAAAAACAAAAAAAAAACCATGAAATGTGATTTTTGCAAATTGAACCTGAACCACATTTCGAGGCGATTTGAAATGTGATTCCTATTGGATTTCTACAGATGCGTATCAGTCCGCTCCAGACGCTCTGAACGCCCAAATCGAATTTCAAAACGTCTTTTGCGTCACTCGCAACGTCACACACGAAAGTGACGTCAAATCCAGAGTGACGGAAGTGGAGCCCGTCATGACTGCAGCACGGAACATAGCAATGCATACCAGCCTCCTCCGTCGCTGAGTTTGTCCGGTACGACAGAGGAGTTCTGCACCACGACTTGACAGCGTGATTGTTTGGAGAGCGAGCATGGATGTAGAACTATATACTACTATAATACAATACATAATACGTACATCCATGAGAGCGAGATGATAAATCTCCACTTCCCATGCCTCTGTGTTAGTCACCAGCGTACAGTTACTCACGCCTATGCTGTTGGCACAGCAACACATGCAGACAGGTTGGTGATGTCTGGACACACAAATCCCATCTGATCGCTTGAAATAACAGTGCGGGCAATCTATCTTAAAGATCTGATTTGAGAAACGAATCTGGTTTTCCTGCAGTCTGAACAAGGCCCAAGTGACCTTGTATTCTGCCTCTTGATTCTGTACCTCTGCCTGTTTGGACTGACCTTTGGTTTTGAATACTGAAATGAGCTGTGTTGTGAACTGCGTAATCCCTTCAGTAAAGTTCCTGACTTTTGTAATATTACTTTTATTCTGTTATTTTTTTATATTATAACCTTTTATTTAACCAGGAATTCTCTTGAGATTAAATATCTCTTTCAGGGGAGACCTTGCCCAGATAGCACCTCAATACATGGTCAAAGGTACAGAATTAAAAAAAAAATCTGTGGCTCTTCGCATTGTAACACAAGGGTGCATGTACCTTGACATATACTACATCTCAAATGTGCATCTTACACAAGGCTATGTATCCCTGTGCATAGTGTCAGGTCAGCAAAGAGCAGAGACTGGTGTCTCTGTTTCTTATGTCAAGGTGTGATTTAGGCTCTTCCAAATTGTGAAGCTGAGCAGATGGCACAGGCGTGCAAAAAAAAAATTTGGACCAGACAGGAAGGTGACAACAATGAGTGCAGGAGAGCCAAACAGCTGCACAAGACATGTCCAAACATTGGCACTGAAATACATCTACACACACCCACAGCTTTATTCACTAATCATGCACACTTCTGGTTGTAGAATAGAAGCTCCATGGCTATGTGGGAACAAGTTGCCACTTTTGTTGACTTTTTGGAACAACTCAATTATTTCCATCGGGTCAAGAGTCACAAGTGCAAAGACTGGCAGTTGAAAGGCTACACTGAATCAGTGCATCATGTAATCGTCTGACGTACACATGAAGCTGTGAGCGCACATCAAATGAGAATGGTTTTCTTGAGAATAACTGGCAGTGTATTTCAAGGTAAGGTAAATGCATATATAAAAAATGAAAAACAGACATACACCAGGCATACAGAGCCACTATACTAACCCTGAATCTCTGAACCTTGTATAAACCCTACCAGATGTGATTCTTATTAAAAAATATTATACATTTCTTTATTTGTTAAATTTCTATACATCCCGTGTTACTGTTTCCAAGCAGTAAAATCATTTACGAATGTCAGTTTCTTAGCAGTGACGATGACAGTTATTTCCTTTAATGCCTTTACTCCCTCCTCGTCTTCTGCTTCTTCTGGCTGCTCAACGGCTCATCTGTTTCCATCTCTTCCTGTCCTCTGTCACACCAGCCACTTGCATGTCCTCCCTCACCAAATCCATAAACTTCCTCTTCTCCTCTTCCCTGGCAGCTCCACGTTCAGCATCCTTCTCCCAATATACCCAGCATCTCTCCTCCACACATGTCCAAGCCATCTCAATCTTGCCTCTCTTGCTTTGTCTCCAAACCGTCCAACCTGAGCGGTCCCTCTAATATACTCGTTCCTAATCCTGTCCTTCTTCGTTACTCCCAATGAAAATCTTAACATCCTCAACTCTGCCACCTCCAGCTCCGCCTCCTGTCTTTTCATCAGTGCCACCATCTCCAAACCATATAACATAGCTGGTCTCACAATCATCTTGTAAACCTTCCCTTTAACTCTTGCTGGTACCCCTCTGTCGCAAATCACTCCTGACACTCTTCTCCACCCACTCCACCCTGCCCGCACTCTGTATATTATAAAAGCAAAATATTAAGGATAAAAATACATGGAGAGAGAACATAAACTTTGTCCTTAATGTATAGATTATGAAAGAATATCTCTGCGGAATTTATCTCTCTTACATATGCAATTATAAATATAGCTTATTATTATTACTATTGTTGTTACTATTAATAGTGGCTCAGTGTGCAGTGCTTGAACAGCTTTCTCTCAGCAAGAAGGTCCCGTGTTCGATTCCCACCTGGGGCAGGGTTAGCACTGGGGAGTTTGCATGTTCTCAGTTCATGTTCAAGTTCAATTGGTCTTATATACATATAAAAGTATCATGTACCTTCCAGTGCAGGGAAATACATGTGCCCTGGCTCTCAGCCCTTAAAATTATATATAAAGAAATAATAACAAAAACAATAAATAAGAAATCAGAAATCCCACAAAATAATACATCAATGAAAGTTATGTAAGGCATCTTCTGCTCATTATTCTGACCACCTTGGGGTAAAAACTGTCTTGTCTTTGAGGTGGCCGGTTCAAGCTCTCACTCCTTCTGAGGGAAGGAGTGACAGACCATGTGATGGGAGGCTGGTGTCCTCCATCATACTTAGGGCCTTCCTTCTGCAACAGGTGGTGTAAATGTCCTGAAACTGTGGCAGTGTTGTTCCGACGATTTTTGACGCCATTTTTACTATCCTTGTCAGTTGTCTGTGATCCTGTTCAGTCAGGTTGCCAAACCACACCAGCATGCTTCTAGTAAGGATGCTCTCTGTGGTAGTCTGATAGAAACTGACCAGGTTTTTTGTGGACACTGAATTTTTTAAGACATCTCAGAAAGTTCAGTCTCAGTTGTGCCTTCTTAATGACTCAACTGGTGTTTAGAGACCAGGAGAGGGAGTCTGAGATCTGAATGCCTAAAAATCTGAAGTTCTTCACAATTTCAACAGGGACATCATTTATGTACACTGGTGTCTTTACTGTTTGGACTTCCTAAAATTGAAAATGATCTCTTCTGTTTTCTCAACATTTAGGGAGAGGTTGTTATCTTTGACACCATATGGATAGGTCCCTCACCTCCTTCCTATAGGCATCGTCATTGTTGTCATTTATCAGTCCAATTACTGTGGTGTCATCCAAGAATTTCACAATGCTGTTATATTTGGCAACACAGTCATGTGTGAACAGACTGTAGAGTTAGGGATTAAGGCAACAAGCTGTGGTGCTCCTGTGTTGAGAACAATGGTAGATGAGTAGCTGATAACTGCTCCCACTGTCTGAGATCTGCCTGTCAGGAAGTCATATAACCGATGGAATTACACAGACCAAGGTCCCTAAGCTTTAATATGGAGTTGGGCCCCCTTTGCTGCTATAACAGCCTCCACTCTTCTTGGAAGGCTTTCCACTAGATTTTGGAACGTGGCTGCAGGGATTCACTTCCATGTTGGGAAGAAGGCCTGTCTCAGTTGGTGTTCCAATTCACCCCAAAGTTGTTGGATAGGGTTGAGGTTAGGGCTCTGTGAAGGCCAGTCAAGTTCTTCCACACCAAACTTGACAAACGATGTCTTTATGGACCTCACTTTGTGCACAGGGGCATTGTCATGCTGAAACAGGACATGTTGAGTCCGAGTCAAGTGAGAGGCTTTAATTAGAACCCGAATCATAATCAACTTTATTGGCCAAGTGTGCACATGAGGAATTTGACTCCAGCTCACAGCAGCTTCTGGCACTTGCAGACATAACTCTCACAAAAAAGAAAACAAACAAAAAAGACACAAAAAAACCCAGAAGAAATAAATGGAACAACAAACGGGATATTGGAGGCAAGCATGTATGCACAACAGGTATGTCACTACTATACAGAGTTTTGTTATGGTTGAATCAACAATCTATACCCATATATTATACCATATTGCTTATATACTATATTGCCCATACACCATACCACAACTCCACAACTCATCATGCCCATATGCAATGCTATATACTCACACTATATTATACTATATTATCTTATATACCAAAAGTATACACTATATATATTCACCTCCCATCCACCTCACAACTACATACTATAATATATACCTATGTTACAACCACAACAATAACAGCAATAATTTGTAACCAGTATACAGCAGTTGTATGTGTATGTGGGTGGCACAGGGGCCCAGTGGTTAGCACTGTTGCCTCACAACAAGAAGGTCCTGGGTTTGAACCCCAGGTCGTCCCAGGTCCTCCGGGTGCTACGCCTTCCTCCCACCATCAAAAAGACATGCATGTTAGGGTTAATACTCCTGCCTGTGCCCCTGACCAAGACAACATGAACAAGACCTGGAGTTGGTCCTTGGGCGCAGTGTCACAGCTGCCCACTGCTCCAATACAATAGGATGGGTTAAATGACGAAAAAAAAAAGTTCATTGTAACTTGTACAGTGACAAAATAAAGTGGCTTTCTTTCTTTACAATTGTACATTTGTACTGCACATCTGGTTTAAAGAGGTAGTGCATCATAGATATGTAAGTGAGACATCTTGACCAGAGGGGCCTATTTGCATTATTATTATTATTATATTTATATAATAAAAGTCTATTCCTGCACCAAATGTTCAGGCGAGAGATGGCCAATGGGAAAAACTGTGCCTATATCAGGTGGTTTTGGTACCCATTGCTTTGTAGTGCATGTCAGAGGGTAGGAGTTCAAACAGACTGTCCTTGGTGTGGGGGGTCTGTGCTGATTCTGCCTGACCTGCCTGGCTCTAGAGGTGTCCTTACTGTTCGCTGCAGTCTGTTTCTATCCTGTTTTGTTGCTGCTCCGAACTAGACCATGATGGATGTGCACAGGACAGAATCAATGACTCCGGTGTAGAACTGGCTCAACATCTCTTGTGGCAGACCAAGTTTCCTCAATTGTCACAGAAGGAACGTCCTCTGCTGGGTGTTTTTGAGGGTGGAGTTTATGTTTTTCTCCCATTTCAGGTCTTTGGAAATGGCAATTCCCAGAAACTTGAGGTATCCATGGTTGACACAGGGTCTCCTAAAGTCCACTGTCATCTCCACAGTCTTGAGCATGTTCAACTCCAAGTGCTCTGACTACAGCAGAGCACCAGCAGCTCAACCTCTCACTGATATTCAGACTCGTCACCATCCTGGATGAGTCCTATTGACCGTAGTGTCATCTGAAAACTTTGGTAGTTTAACAGCTGGAGCCTTGGGAGGTGCAGTCGTTGGTGTAGAGGGAGAAGAGCAGTGGGAGAAGAGCAGTGGGGAGAAGACAAATCTCTGGGGTGCACCAGTGCTGACTGTCCGTATACCAGAAGTGACTTCCTCCAGCCTCACCTGCTGTTTTCTGCCTGTGAGGAAGCTGGTGATCAGACAGATGGTGAGGAATACAGTGAGCTGTGGGAGTTTGGAGGAATTTCTGGAATGATGGTGTTGAATGACAATCTAAAGTCCACAAACAGGATCCTTGCAAATGTCACTGGGCAGTCAAGGTGTTGCAGGGTATAGTGCAGTCCCATGTTGACTGCATCATCCACTTACCTGTTTGCGCAGTAGGCAAACTGACACCTGCGACATTCTTCAGGTGAAGCCAACACCAATCGTTTGAAAGTCTTCATGACCACAGATGTCCGAGCAACAGGTCTGTAATCATTCAGTCCTGTGATGGAGGGTTTCTTTGGGACTGAGAGGATGTGGGAGCACTTGAAGCAGAAGGGGACTTCACACAGCTCCAGGGATTTGTTGAAGATCTGTGTGAAGACTTAAGCTAGTTGTTCAGCCCAGGCTTTAGGACAGGATGGGGGGGGGGGGACACCATCTGGACCCGTTGCTTTCCTGGTCTTCTGTCCCTGGAAAAGCCGGCTCACATCCTCTTGAGTGCAGCCTGAGTATCGGGGGGGAGGGGGGGTGGTTGCCAGAGGTGTGATGGGGGCTATTGTCATTGGGCTGAATTAGGTGAGGGGTGTGAATTTGTCCCTCTCAGACCTGTAATAGAAGATATTAAAGTTGTCAGCCAGGTCTTCGTTTGCCTCAGCATGGGGGGATGGTCTTCTGTAGTCTGTGATGTCTTGCAGGACCCTTTCAGCCAACGACCCCCAAATACACCACTCTTTAAGGCAGTGAATCCAGCTCAAGACCAGTTGGACCAAAACGTTTGTAAAGACTGGCACCAGAAATTTACAAATCCAATTAAACGCCATGACTGTAAATGTAGTAGTCTACCATCAAAGTAATTTCACAACTCTAGTAATATTATTGTCTCTTTTATTCCTTCACCAAAGAAGGGTTGTTTCAGATTCCAATTTTCAAATGTTTAAGAGACATCAAAATGAATAATGATAATAAAAAGAGCCAAGGGAAATTTGATATAGTTTAACATTTAAAAAAAAAGCGAACTTAAAATCTTTTATTTGACCGTTATTTAAAAAAATTAGGAGTCCAAAGAGTCTGAGACCAAGTCAAGCATGAGTCATTATGCTGTGAAGCCCTTAGTCGAGAGATAACCCACTTGAGCACAGGAAGAATATGCAGGGTATACACAGACAGCCACTGCACACCAGCAGGCCTGAAAGAACATGCCCATACAGTTACTGTGTTAAATTCTGTATGGACACTTGTAGTCCCAGTCGTACCATCTGCTTCTATCCAAATCAGAAACCCTGGATTAATAGTGACATTTGGCTGAGACTACGAGGAAGGACTGCCACTTTTAAAGCTGGGGATAAGGACCACGGCAATGAAGCCAGGTATGCACTGAGAAAAGCCTTCAGGTCAGCCAAAAAAACAATACCGGGATAAACTAGAACAGCATTACAATGGTGGGGACTACAGGCACAGGGACTGCAAGTGTAACGGACAACAAACCCAAGTCGGGCAGTTTTAGCAACATCACCGCTTCACTCCTGGATGACCTGAACAGGTTCTCTGCCCACTTTGAGTGCAGCTCTGGATGGCCAGACAATACACAGAACCTTGCCGGTCACTCACTCGATGAGGTAACACATCAAGTGACAGAGGCCGATGTAATGTTTTTAAATCTGGCAGAGCACACAAAGCTGCCGGCCCAAATGGTATCCCACTCCATGTCCTTAAGATCTGCTCTAGTCAGCTATTGAACGTTTTTAGACATTGTCAACCTGCCATTTTCACAATGTGTGGCTCCTACATACTTTAGTGCACATGGATTTGGAATGAGGTGTTCCAGCAAGCACACATGGGTGTGATGCTCAGGTGTCGACATAATGTTGGCCTCGTAGTGTATGTGCGTCACAGACCCGGGTTTCTCCAACATGACACACATCTCACAAAACATTTTGAATATGATGACGCAAGTTGTCGGGACATGACAGATTGTATTTCTCCCTGGTAGTCAGGGATGAGGACATGGGCACAAATATCCCGTCAGAACAGATCAAATTCCCTCTTCCTCTCTTCTCAACACTCCCCCTTCAGTCGTTCCTGTCCTCTCCTATTTCCCCGTCCTGTCGTTTTCTTCCCTGTGCTGTGCTTTCCTTCCTTCCTTCCTTTTCCTCCGGCGTCCTGTATTGCTCTCCCATTCCTTCCCCCAGAAAAATCCATCAAAAGCCCGGGGTGTTGAAACACCAACCCTCTTCTGGGATACATAGATTACACACAGCCCCCTGTCTGCACCACTAGAGGAAAAAAAAAAAACTTCCCGCGATGAGGAAGAACAGCTTTCAGCGCTGGAGTGGTTACAGAGGTCAATTATGGTTGGCCATCAATTTTACACACACTTAGACGGAGTGCTGGTGCAGGTCGTAAAACACTCTCAGCTACACACATCAGTCATCTTTATAACCGCCGAGTCTGTTTCCTCACTGCATTCTCATCCCTTCAGGCCACATGTGCATCCTTTTTTCACATCTTCGGGGGGGCGGGGGTTAGAGGAGAGGAAAGAGTTTTACACGGGTGGCTTTTTCCACACGCAGACACACTCACTCATTCACTCACTCAAACACTCGCTTGCTCACTCACTCATTCGTTCATCCATCCATCCATTATTTGAACCGCTTATCCTGCTCTCAGGGTTGCGGGGATGCTGGAGCCTATCCCGATTCACCTGACCTACATGTCTTTGGACCGTGGGAGGAAACCGGAGCCCCCGGAGGAAACCCACGCAGAGACGGGGGGGGGGGGCATGCAAACTCCACACAGAGGACGACCCGGGACGACCCACCGAGGTTGGACTACCCCGGGGCTCGAACCCAGGACCTTCTTGCTGTGAAGCGACCGTGCTAACCACTGCGTCACTGTGCCACCCTCATTCATTCATTCGTTCCCAAACATTCACTGGCTTGCTTGCTCATTCATTCCCTCCCTCACTCATTTGCTAACTCACAAAAACTGCAGACAAAGACAAGGAAGAGAGTAAAAGAGAAGAGAGGAACTCATATCAGAGATGTTACATGTCTCCGTGGAGTGCTGGGCAACAGACGACAGAAGTAGAAGACAGCTGTTTAACTATTCTAGTCCTTGTGTTTGGCTCTCTGGTCCTCTGAGAGAGACAGACAAGTTACCACAGCAGAAGTCGGCCTTTCTACTGCATGTTCACTTCAGCCCTGTCTCGCCGCTCCCTGGATAATATTCAGCATCACTGCAAACATTCATATTTTGTCCTCTTTTCAGCTATGGGGAAGTTGCAAGGTATGTGGCATGAGGGAAAATTATTTTGGGTTAATGTGCAACTTTGAAAAAAAAAAAAAACAATTGCAATTCCTGCAACCGTTTGAAGTATTCCAGATTTTTTGTCATATAATGTGGGAGAGTACATGCTGATATTTACTTCCAAACGTTTTTTATTATCACATCCCAAAACAAAAAAAGTTGCTCTCAGCTAACAGCAATGCTACAGAGATGCATTTCAGATGAACAACAAGGATGCATGGTGCCACAGATGTGAAGCACAACTGTTGTTTGACTTTGTTGTGAACAGAACAATACAGGATCACTGTCTTTAATCGGAAACAGACCTAATATTGCCTGCTTATTGACTATTATTGACATCATGTCCTGAATGGATGCTTAACATAGACATTGTGATATGGATGCCTCTGCACCGGTTCAGTAGAACCAGAATCAGAATCAAGTTTATTGGTCATATAGGTTTGCACTACATGGAATTTGACTCCAGTTTTGCGGCTCTTTCAGTGTACCTAACATAGAATAACAACACAAAAACTCAACAATCTTCAGATATATACACAAGGATTTGACTTATACAGGCGAAATAAGAGGCGATAAAGTGCAATGGTGCAGAGAATATATCAGAGATGCTGAAATAGATGTTAGCAGGTTACTTACATACATGCCTGAGGTAGATGGACATGAGAGAGCATACCAGTATACGTACAATGTACAGTACAGTATATACAAAATGGTTGGATTTATTGACAGTGTTAAGTTTTCATCTGAATGACGGCCCACAGAAAGAAACTGCTTTTTTTATATCTGGTTGTTTTGGGGTACAGTGCTCTGTAGCCCCTACCAGAGGGAGGAGTTGGAACAGGTTGTGACCAGGGTGTGATGGGTCTGCAGTGATGTTGCCTGCCCGTTTCCTGACTCTGGAGATGTATAAGTCCTGAATGGAGGGCAGGTTGGCACCAATGATCTTCTCTGCCGACTTAACTGTCCGTTGTAGTCTGTCCCTGTCCTGTTTGGTGGCCGAACCAAACCAGACGGTGATGGATGTACAGAGGACTGACTGGATTCTTGCAGTGTAGAACTGAATTAGCAGTTCCTGAGGCAGGTTGAATTTCTTGAGCTGGCGAGAAAGTACATCCTCTGCTGGGCCGTTTTGATGATTGTGTCTATGTTGGAGGCCCACCTTAGGTCCTGGGAGATTGTGGAACCCAGAAATCTGTAGGTTTTCACCATAGACACCATGCTGTTGAGTACGGTGGGGGGGGGGGGGGTCAGTGTTGGGGAACTCCTGAAGTCCACTGTCATCTCCACACCTCTGAGCGTGTTCAGCTCCAGGTTGTTATGGCTGCACCAGAGGGCCGGCTGTTCAACCTCCCGTCTATATGCAGACCAAGGCCAATGATGGTTGTGTCATCCGCAAACTTTAGGAGTTTAACGGACAGGTCTCCTGGGGTGCAGTTATTTGTGTAGAGGGAGACAAGACCTCGACCTAAGTTTAGCCCATTTGAATCATGTTTTTTAGCTGACAACCCAGAAAAGCAAGCTTAAACATCAAAAACACTTAAAAGCTGTTATCAAAATATTGATTTGTTTGAGTGCATTGAAGATGATAGAGCAATTCTTGCTTGCATCTCTGTCGATGTCATTTCTGTGAAATCCTACAATGAATAAGTGACACAATATGATGGAGAGCTTGAGAGAGGATTATAATGTTGTTAAAAAAGAAGAAGAAGAAGAAGAAGCAAAATCCTCCATATCTTATAATAGCATATATTTTTAGATGCATTCACTCACAAACATTTTTGGAGGGGCTTCAAACCCGCCCCCCCCTCCCCAAATCTTCACACAGCATCTGTGCAGATGGTAGCTACACAGGAGACTAAAGCTGTGTTGTGACGTATTGCTGAAGTTGCTGGTGTTGACAAGTTTGTGGGTGTATCCCCCTGTGTTTTTCACTTCCTCCAAGTAGGACCTGTTTTTTTTTAGCAAGATCTGGGAACTGGGACCCGAAATTCGGTTTGCTGTTTCGGCGTGGTAGGTAAGAAATGAAAAGCTTGAATCTGTTTGCCCATTTGCGATATGTTGCTTACATCATTCCAAAGTTCAGCATTTCCCAACTTTTTACAGGTCACCGCTGCACCCACACCCCTGAAGCACCCCGTCTCCCGCGTCATCAGCGTTGCCTCGTGTCTGAATGAGGCTTAAGTTTGTGAATGAGTTAGCTAGATATCAGGTTTATGAAGAGCTTTGCATCTAAGAATATGGAGAGACGGGGCGTCCGGGTGGTGTGGTGCTCTATTCCGTTGCCTACCAAAACGGGGATCGCCAGTTCGAATCCCCATGTTACCTCCGGCTTGGTCGGGCGTCCCCACAGACACAATAATTGGCTGTGTCTGCAGGTGGGCAGCCAGATGTGGGTATGTGTCCTGGTCGCTGCACTAGCACCTCCTCTGGTCGGTCGGGGCACCTGTTCGGGGGGGAGGGGGAACTGGGGAGAATAGCGTGATCCTCCCACGCGCTACATCCCTCTGGTGAAACTCCTCACTGTCAGGTGAAAGAAGCGGCTGGTGACTCCACATGTATCGGAGGAGGCATGTGGTAGTATGCAGCCCTCCTCCACCCCCTCCTGGCAGAGGGGGTGGAGCAGCAACCAGAATGGCTCGGAAGAGTGGGGTAGTTGGTCATGTACAATTGAGGAGAAAAAATGGGAAAAAAATATGGAGATTCCTCATACAATTTTACTCCCATCTTAAAAGGTGCTTTCTCCACTTTGTCAACTCATTGGTTTTTGGGAGACATTTCCTGGCACTCTCCTTATGATAGGCTAGATAGCAGAGGGAGACGGGATGGGCTTCAACATGAGCCTCGATCTGCATTTACACGCAGGGCCGATGCCTTCAGATGCACGACCATATGGGACGCGTGCTTATCTGTTTTGGTCAGCAAGATGCCCTCCTGTCAGTTTGTTTTGAGTGGGCATCTGCCATTTTCCAGTGCAAGCCAGCTTTCCCAGATGCAGCCCGGCCAGATGCTGACGACAATATCTCAAATTACCGATGGAATAAACCAACTCACATGACCATATAATCTTGGTTTCATCAGAAGGTAAACATATGTAGGTTAAGATACTGGTTGCTCTACTGAGGGCATTTGATGAGAAGAGTGGTTCTCATACAGCCACTAACCAAGCATAATCAATTACATGTTGTAATTCCCCCTCCAAGCCTCACCAACACACACAGCTCTGTCTAAGTAGGTATTTGGCAGCTCCAGTTGGAGCAAGTTAGAGTTCATTTTTCAGTTAAATCCACTGTGTACAGGAAATGCAGTCAGAGGAACAAAACATCCAGCTGGAAGCAAAACCGTGAATACAAGAGCTCATTACTAAAATAAATATGCCGCTCCCCTCTTCGTTCTCCTCTCAACAGTCTCTTCCTGCTCTCCTCCAATCAGTCTTTCATGCATGAACACCGGCGAGGCTTTGTTCTCATCGTTGGAGTGCATTGTTTATATTTTAGTGGAGATAAACGTTCGGTGAGCTCACTCCGTCTCCCAAGGCCCGCGCCCCGAAGTGTTTTCAGGCAACCTCATTTAGCAGTGCTAAAAGCCCGACAACAAAAGACATGAACTCCCCTTTGCAGGGAGATGAAGCGATGGAGAGATTAAGAGAAAGACGAAATGGGGGAGGCAGGGGGACAAGGATTCTGTGGCTCTTACATGGCTACGATAAACTTGGTTCCACCGATCGGGTCCCTTTTTTTACGTCCCTGTCCTGACAGCGGTAGCAGTGTAACTAGCACCTGTCTTTGCAACAAATACAGCACCTTGAATTGAAATTCCTCGTATGCCATAAATTTCAATTCAAAAACATTTTATCTGGTGATTTTCTCCATCTTCCTTTCCCCTTCTCTTTCTCTCTACGCTGTTGAATACACCAGCCACATCACAGAGAATTGATTAAGAGAGCACCATCTTGCTGCCGATGAATTTTTAATAGTTTTCAATACCTCTGGGAGGCAGCATATGTAATCGCTAGCCGATGTGCAGAAAGTGAGGGTAGAGGTGAAGACACTGTGTGTACATACTATATATATATATATATATATATATATATATATATATATATATGTGTGTGTGTGTGTGTGTCACTATTTCTCTTAAAACAGTGTAAATTGGAAAACAGCTCAACCTAAGGAATGTTTAAGACATTAGGCTTAAAGAGAGACTGACATGCCCTTTCTGAACACATTTTTTAACCGTGGGAGTTTGAATCATAACCGAAAGTAGGTGTGGTTTTATGAATTCAAAGCTATTGGCTTCTGTCTTCCGGGGTGGTGATTTGGGTATCATTTGGGCTCGGTACCGCTCGTCACTTGGCGTAGAGAAAAATTAGAAATTCAGTGGCGCGAGGATTTGAATCACTGAGCTAACTAGCTAGCTAGCTGTGCACGGCAGTGCAATACAACTTGGCGAATATGTTCGATGATACAAGTAACTGTTAGATAGATAGATGATAGATATTTAGATAAATAGATAGACAGCTAGACAGGTAGATAGATAGATAGACAGATAGATATATGGATACATAGCACTACGTTGTAGTAAGATCGATAATAAAGTCTCAACAAAACAGCACAAACTCGAGGCAAGTAGCTAGCAGGAGGGGGTGAAAGAACGGCTTCTCCATGGTTTTACAGCATCTCGCTACGGACACGCCCTATATGCAAATTGACTGGTGCCTACATATCCACCGGCACAATTTGTCATTGGACACCATCTACAGTAAATCACAGATCTCTCTTGAGTGGCTGCAGATGTGCTGTTTTGGCCACTGAATTTCTCCGTGGTCACATTCCAACTCGGAACATAGCCTATCAATAGGAATTGTCAGATTTTGATGTCAGTATCACTTTATTTAATTTATTTCGAAAGTAAATATTATTAAAAAAAAGTTCAGAATATTGACTTATGAAAGGCCTTCGAGACCAAATTGAAGATGCCAAAATTGCATGAGATTTACTTAAATGCATAGATTTAATTTTAAAAGCCGAAACAAACGCAATCATTTAGACCTTGAGAGACTGGAGTAGACAAGGAATAAAATCGATGCAATTTTTTGGGACTTGATGAAATCCTAGATCAGTGGGGGAACTCCAAGGCAGTCCTGCATGTACAACAGCATACACCATTTGTGTTAGGGGATGAGTCTCTCCTCAGAGAGCCACGCTCCAATAACATGAACACTGGCCATTAAGCGCCAATTACAATCCAATTAAGGCACAATGACATCATCGGGACAAGCGGCCTCATGGGGGATTGATGCGTGTCAATCACCAAAGTCCCAACAATTATTGCAGCCGCTCAGCAATGGCTAAAGTGACTCCAGTGATGATGCCTTTAAGTAAAGGGACGGCTCCATTCTGCCTGAAAATTAAATTTTTCACCGTGAAATGACTCAATCAATAAAGGGAACAATTAGAACCTATGAACTGCGGTAACCGGTGTCGGAGACCCATAGCAGCGCAAACATACTCAAAGACACATCCACTTACTCAAACGCACACCTGCACACTCACAAACACACATCATCCCTTAAACAGACCAGTGTGAGTATTGAATGACCATGGCGCTGTCGGTGTGGGTTTTGAGGGCCTTTAATTGGACACAAGGGGATTGGTAGGCTAATTAACAATCGAAGCAGCGCTACGACCCGCTGTGCTAATGGGTCAGCTAATATGTGAGCAATCTGCACTTAACTACCGTTTAGAGCTCCCCCCCCCGTCTCCTTTCCGTATCCTGCCTTTGTCAGCTGCCCTCTTCTACATCTCTCAATTTTATGTCTCCCTCTTCCTCACCCTCTCTGCTTGTCATCCCCTCTTTTCCCTGCTTCAGTCTCTTCAGCAACATTAACTGTGTTCCCAGTGATCTGGCTCATTTAGCGACAGAAAAAAAAAACCACCATCAAAATCCGTCTCCCATTTAAAGAGGAAGATTCCATCCTTCTTGCTTTCTCTCCTTTTCATCTGTCTTTTCCTCTCATACGCCCCTTTACTTCACCCCCCCCTCTCTCTCTGAGTGGGGTCAGTCCCATGTTCCTTCAGCCCTGTGGGTTAGCTATCGAACAGGCCAGCTCTGGGTTAAGGTAGGAGCTGGGTTAAGGTGAGGCAGAGGGTGAGGTTAGGTCAGCTTCAGGGAGGTTAGGTTAAGTTTAGGTAAGCTGAATGAAACAGGGCTGAGTGGACCAAGACATGCTCCTGTCTGAGTGCACGGAGAGAGAGAGAGACGGGTGGAAGAGATGGACTGAGCAAGAAGTGAGTGCAAGGGATTTGAAGGACTCACTTAAGTGCAGTATTAGCTGAGTCATTCTCCATGATGGGCTGCATTGTGTGCGTGTGTGTGTGTGCGTGCATATGTGTTCCAGTGTGTGCTTGTTTATCTGCCTCATGCTTAATCGTGAATGCTGAACTTCCTTTCTTCTCTCTTCCCTATCCTGTCCCCTTCTGTTTCCCTCCTGCCTCACCTGCCTACCTCATTTCTCTCATCATTATCATCCTCTCTCTTCTTCCTCATCCTCAGACTGTTCTAGTCTGATCCTCGCTCTCCTCCTCGCCTACTACCTGTGTCCTCTTTACCTCTCCATATTAATATTTCTTCTTTTTCCCTCCCCCTCTTCTCTTTCTCACTCGCTCCCTCTACACCCCCCCCGCCCCCCGGCCTTACTCTATCACGCTTCCTCTTTCCTCCCTTAACCCCCACCCCAGCCACCCTTCCTGCCACTCACTCTGGCGAATTGTGAAATACTGCATTAGTCTGATTGCCGTGAAAGTGGCGATACACAAGAGCAGAGGGAAGAAGAGAGAGAGAGAGAGAGAGAGAGAGAGAGAGAGAGAGAGAGAGAGAGAGAGACGTCTTTTTTGGGGTGAGACTGAATAATGGTTCTTAAGAGCAGTAATTACTCAAGCTTTGTCTGTTACTTGTCATTGCCGTGCCTTTTAAGAGAAATGTGCAGGGCGCTGGAGGAAATTGGAATATAAATTCTGCATAATTGCCACGCTACCTGTGATACAGGGGACATACTTCTGTCAGTGCCTGTCCGGCGTCTTATTTCCGAGGTGATTGGTGATTGTGAAAGATAATCCGGGTTAGATTTACTATTTAAATCTACATTTCGCCGTTAACCCCACGCTGTTAACCCTGTGAAGAATTAGAGCAGTGACGGGCTCGGGCTTCAAACGAAATTAAATGTTCATGAAGAAAGCTAAACTGGGAAACCATTTTAGATACGTGCATGTTGCAAATTTGGACCGTGATCCAGACATTAATAAAACAGTGTCCTGAATCATTTCAAGTGGCTCTTGAAGGCTCAGACCTCATATGAGTTTCAGGTTCCCCGGGTGAACATAAGACCTGGAAAAAAAAGAGCTTTTAGATTCTGGGCCTACTGCACTGTGAACAAATTGCAGTAAACTCTGAAATTTAAAGACTTTGTGATTATGGAAATCATTTAATGATGATGCTTCTACTGCAAACTTGTGTTCATTTCGGGGTATCTACAGAGCAGCCAGCGACCAAAACACAGCTGCTTTTTCGTGGGTCTCTTTTGACATGAATGACCGGGGAGCCTGCAGTACACAAGAGAGGTATCAAATAAGGCGTGTCAAATGACATACGCCAGTTGCTTTCCTTGCTACTGGGCTCAAAGAGTCTCTTGATGAAACCCATTAACTTTGACTGTGACTGCTTTTAATGACTGAAAAAAAAAAATAAATTTGATGATTTAATTTTATGTTGCTTCTGTAGCAGTCATCCAGCGTCATCCCGCGACCCTAATTAGGATAAGAGGCTTGGATAATGGATGGAGAACCCGTGTCTCGCCAGAGCCGGGACACGAGCGACGATCTCCCAGACTGTCCCCCTCATTCGCTACATTTATCTAAGAGCCGCTCGCCATGACGTGACGCAACCCGCTCTCCCACTCCGCAAGCGACAACGTTAACCAGTCGACTAAAGGGTCTGACCCGTTAGACAAGGACTAAAGTGTCTACTTATCCATGCACGTTACACACACACACACACACACACACACACACACACACACACACACACACAAAAATATATATATACACTACTGTTCAAAAGTTTGGGATCACCCAAACAATTTTGTGTTTTCCATGAAAAGTCACACTTATTCACCACCATATGTTGTGAAATGAATAGAAAATAGAGTCAAGACATTGACAAGGTTAGAAATAATGATTTGTATTTGAAATAAGATTTTTTTTACATCAAACTTTGCTTTCGTCAAAGAATCCTCCATTTGCAGCAATTACAGCATTGCAGACCTTTGGCATTCTAGCTGTTAATTTGTTGAGGTAATCTGGAGAAATTGCACCCCACGCTTCCAGAAGCAGCTCCCACAAGTTGGATTGGTTGGATGGGCACTTCTTGCGTACCATACGGTCAAGCTGCTCCCACAACAGCTCAATGGGGTTCAGATCTGGTGACTGCGCTGGCCACTCCATTACCGATAGAATACCAGCTGCCTGCTTCTGCTCTAAATAGTTCTTGCACAATTTGGAGGTGTGTTTAGGGTCATTGTCCTGTTGTAGGATGAAATTGGCTCCAATCAAGCGCTGTCCACTGGGTATGGCATGGCGTTGCAAAATGGAGTGATAGCCTTCCTTATTCAGAATCCCTTTTACCCTGTACAAATCTCCCACCTTACCAGCACCAAAGCAACCCCAGACCATCACATTACCTCCACCATGCTTAACAGATGGCGTCAGGCATTCTTCCAGCATCTTTTCATTTGTTCTGCGTCTCACAAACGTTCTTCTTTGTGATCCAAACACCTCAAACTTGGATTCATCCGTCCACAACACTTTTTTCCAGTCTTCCTCTGTCCAATGTCTGTGTTCTTTTGCCCATCTTAATCTTTTTCTTTTATTGGTCAGTCTCAGATATGGCTTTTTCTTTGCCACTCTGCCCTGAAGCCCAGAATCCCGCAGCCGCCTCTTCACTGTAGATGTTGACACTGGTGTTTTGCGGGTACTATTTAATGAAGATGCCAGTTGGGGACCTGTGAGGCGTCTGTTTCTCAAACTAGAGACTCTAATGTACTTATCTTCTTGCTCAGTTGTGCAACGCGGCCTCCCACTTCTTTTTCTACTCTGGTTAGAGCCTGTTTGTGCTGTCCTCTGAAGGGAGTAGTACACACCGGTGTAGGAAATCTTCAATTTCTTAGCAATTTCTCGCATGGAATAGCCTTCATTTCTAAGAACAAGAATAGACTGTCGAGTTTCAGATGAAAGTTCTCTTTTTCTGGCCATTTTGAGCGTTTAATTGACCCCACAAATGTGATGCTCCAGAAACTCAATCTGCTCAAAGGAAGGTCAGTTTTGTAGCTTCTGTAACGAGCTAAACTGTTTTCAGATGTGTGAACATGATTGCACAAGGGTTTTCTAATCATCAATTAGCCTTCTGAGCCAATGAGCAAACACATTGTACCATTAGAACACTGGAGTGATAGTTGCTTGAAATGGGCCTCTATACACCTATGTAGATATTGCACCAAAAACCAGACATTTGCAGCTAGAATAGTCATTTACCACATTAGCAATGTATAGAGTGTATTTCTTTAAAGTTAAGACTAGTTTAAAGTTATCTTCATTGAAAAGTACAGTGCTTTTCCTTCAAAAATATGGACATTTCAATGTGATCCCAAACTTTTGAACGGTAGTGTATATATACGTATATATATACACACACACACACACATCCTGTGATGGCCTGGCGGCCTGTCCAGGGTGTCTCCCCACTTGCCGCCCAATGACTGCTGGGATAGGCTCCAGCATCCCGTGACCCTGATTGGGGTAAAGCGGCTTGGATAACAGATGGATGCTTCTGTAGCTCAACTCATTTGCAAAAGAGCATTTCCTCCTCAATGTGTCCTCTCTGGGACCAAAATAACAGTTACATATGTATGCAAAAACTGACTGCTTCCACCCACCATGACCAACCACATCTACCAATCCTCTTTGAATCAGTTCCAATCAACCTGTAAATTCAGACTAAGTCTGAACTGTGAAGCCAGCACATTTTCAAAGATGAGGGTCAGAGGAAAGGTTGTTAAATGTTCAGTGTCGGCCCCCCTTTGCAGGATCGCCGGTTTTCCTGCGACCATTGAGCTGCATGCACTGTGTACTCCACAGAAACATTTTGGAGCTTTTCTGGATGAATGTAAAAGGCACTTGGCCTCCATTAGTCAGATTCTGGGTTCCAGTACAATCTTTGGTGAGACAGCAGTGACACTGTGGAAGCATATGTACAGGACTGTAAAATATGTCAGAGGCATAAAATGCGCAAGTTAGGTAAAAAAAAGACTAAAGACAGACACCCTAGTATTTCATTTGCTTCTTAATTTTCATTTATTTATAAATCTCACATTCACCAACATTCATTGCACTAATACTGGATTAATCCTATCTACTGAAATTATAGTTACATGCTACTATACAGTTTAACCTGTAGATGATGCTCTGTGCTTGCATGGGCTTGGGGTCCTTTGTTCTGGTTTGGGTTAAGAGTCAGGAGGCCGAGAGAGTGCCAAAACGTTCCACACGCCAACATGTGTAACTTGTTGTGATTGTTCTCAGCCATCCTCAGGTTCCAATCTGGAGACGGGTAACATTTTGAGGGTTTGTCTGGGATCGATTTCACCTGCTGGATGGAGAGCAGCTGATCCCTGAACCACGTTGACTTGTGAAAGAGCAACTCGCCCGGCCATGATTATAATCCATCTCATCGGGTATTCAGTGGAGATGTCTTCAGCTCCTCATTGTGAGCTACCCTGGGAGATCCATAAGCTTCTTCATCCTCTCAACAAGGAGCAGTTCTACAATCTTACATTATCACTGGCAGATGAGCGGGATGTCAATACTCCTGCAGTTGCAGACAGCAGTGATCCTGAACTGTTTGAATACCTTGTTGGCTATATGAAGAGTGATCAGCTAATGGACTTGGAGGACCATGGGTTATCCTGTCTGCTTATCATACCTAATGAGATAGAGAAACTGAGAATCAACAAGGACCACCACATACCAGCATTGGACTCTGTAAGAAGTGACAATGAGGTCAGTGGAGGACCGACAGTTACAAAAAAAGCTGTCTGAGTTGGTTAGACTCACTGATGTTGAAGCATTCTTGCCTCGCAGAGAGTTCAAAATGCATGGTGGTGTAACCCCTGATTCTGCTTCAGACAGGAGTTACAGCAGTGCTCAAAATGATAAAACCAGGAACGTTTAAAGACATGTTGACAAAGATGACCTCACAGTCACTGGGTTGAAAAATTTTCTGAAATCACATGAGACAAAAGTAGTACCGGGGCTCAGTAGTTTGTTTACAGACTTGTGGCGTTAAAATAAAGGTTACTGTTTGCATCACAGCAGAGTGGATCAGAGTTTAACTATGCTAAGAAGCTAGTGCAAGGTGTTTTTCTCCACACTTTATCAGGGTCTTAATGACAAAAACAGGAGAGACATTAAGTCTCACTTATCTGACCTGTTGGTGACTGGCAACTTCAATTTGGAGCAGATTACCAAAGCAGCTGCTGAAGAGGCCGAGAGACAGAAAGGGTTGGGTTTGTATCCAGACCTAAACTCCTGACTATGAGTGCAGCTCCGACAGAGAACAGTGTGTCCACTGCTAAGTCTTTACCAAGAAAAGTTAAGGGAGAGGTTAAAGCCAGCTGTACAGCTATTATGGAACTGGCTGCTCAGGTTTCAGCTCGAGGTAAAAGCCTGGAGAAGACGGTAAAGCCTCCTGATAATACAGTCCAGAACCAAGGTAGTCTGTCACCTATAAGCTGTAAAGCCCCAGACAAAACTCACATGAATCCCAACATGTGATGAACGTGTCAAACAAGGGAATTAAAGCTGTTCACATTGCTTCCAGTATGGTCATGATTTGGTACAAAAGCGGCACCCCCAGGGAAGGCCTAGTCCTTTAGGAGCAAAGATGGCCCAGGATAATCAGTTTGCCAACAAATGCATGAGAAAATGACTGAAATGTTTAACACTTAACGTGTGTGACTTCTTGTCCCGTTCTCAGCCGTCCTCGGCTTCCAATCCTGAGACAGGTAACACGGGCTGGGCTCGTGACCTCAGAGGTTGATGTATTTTGGGTGTAAGGATGTTTTCGCCAGCCTGTTCCTCCTTTTACTCATGGCCAAAGTTTACCTGGGTTTGATTCCTGAGCTGCCACACCTGTCAAAGCACCCTTCTGCACGGATAACCAGCTATTGCTCCAGGGGCACAGCAGCATTATCTGGCTGCCAAAAAAAAAAGGTTTTCCCCACTTGGGTGATTGACCGAATCTTATAGCTTTGCCTACATTAAATCCATCATGTTGTGTTTATTAGACTGGCAATGAGCTTTGTATCAGTTTTAGCCTTTGAATACTCCAGCTTTACTTTTGTTTAGCCTCGCCGTCTCTAACATGCACACATACATGCAAGGTCTTTCTACTTTTCACCTTGCTGTAAGTTAAGCTGGGGTGTGTGTGTGTGTGTGTGTGTATGTATGTATGTATGTATACATAGTATTATTGTAGTAACTGGTGTCTTGGGGCTGTGCTAACTGTATATCCTAAGTCTCTTAGTTAGCTAGTTCAACAAATTAGAAAAGATAAAGTATATGGTGCCCAGTAGATTTGTGAAGCAGTCGAGAGCTGCAGTTTCTCTCTCTCTCTCACACACACATCGTCGGTGGTCACTCAGGGACGAGTATGACTGTCCTCCCTCTGGGTTCTCAGGTGGGCATACAGGCTGATCCTGGAGCTGTATGACGGGAGGACACCTGCGTGCGACAGCATTTTACGTGGAGTGGCTGATGCACCTGCAGCCACCACATGGTCCTTGGCAGGGGGTGGCCAGAGTCCAATGGCATGGAGAACCAAGACGACTGGAGACCACCCTCTGTTGCAGCCTTCATCCGCCTTCACTACCGCTGTAAAATAGAGACATCTTCCACCAGTTCCACCGTTGAGGTCTTTGTTGGATCGCAATTCGTATGACATCTCCCCCTTGACCTACCCGCCTTGGGTGACCCTACCAGGAGCCAAGCTCCGGACGGCATAGCTCTTGGGATCATTTTGTATATGCAAGAGCTTCTCCACCATGTGGCGATCCAGAAAAAGTCTCTCTTTCGCACTCTCTCTCTCTCTCACACACACTCACACACACACACACACACACACACACACACACACACACACACACACACACACACACACACACACACACACACACACACACACACACACAATTCGTTTGCTTCCTATCCCCCTAACCTTTTTTACCTGCCCCTCCCTTGACTCTGTCTTTGTTTCCTGGGATTCTGGTCTGGGACTCATGCACTTTAAAGTTTGTTGTCACGTTATTGTTGTTCTCCATCAGTGTTGTCTGATTGCACATTGTGTTTGCTAAATGTAACAAGAGGAACAAATGGACCTGATCAAGTTCCATAAAGCAGTTACCTAAATTCCTGATAAAGAACAGACAATATTTAGGGTTGTATGCTGTAGCCTGGGATTACATATAACCAAAAAAGTGAAGCAACTTCTGTCTGACACATGAGGGGGGAATGATCTTCACTAAGGGAGCAATGAATCAGGAATGTTGCACCAAAGGAAGCAGGGGCTGTGCCCAGAGCGGCACAATCCAAACAGTTATATGGTTAACGAAGGAATACAAAGGAAAAATGTGAGATTCCCAATTCTGGAAGTATGCTAAGGGACAGGTAGAATGCCAAGCGCCTCTCCTTGGTGCAGAAAGACTGCAAAAAATATTCCCCAAAATCTTTCATCAAGCACAGGTAAAACAACTGTTGGACTTAAATCATTCAAGTATTTCGCATTTTACTTCTTCTTGCCATGACGTGCCAGAAGAGACATTGTATACCCATGAAAAAGTCATGTTAACATGTATGGATGTGTGTGACAGTGTTCCCCACTGTGCCACGCAACTGTGTGCTTACAAATGAGACCAAGGTTGAACTTTTTTGCCACAATTTCAAAAGGTATTTTTGGTGTAAAAACAACACAGCACGTTACCAAAACACCACTAAACCCACGGTGAAGCATGGTGGTGGCAGCATCAGGCTTTTAGGCTGCTTTTCTTCCACCAGAACTGGGGCTTTAGTCGAGGTGGAGGGAATCGTGACTAGCTCGATTCTGGCACAAAACCTTCAGACGTGCGCTAGAAAGCTGAAGATGAAGAGGAATTTCACTTTTCAGCACAACAACAACAACTCAAAGCATACATCCAAATCAACAAAGGAAGGAATGTCTTCACCAAAAGAAGATCAATGATTTGGAAAGGCCCAGCCAGAGCCCAGACCTGAATCCAATTGAAAATCTGTGGGGTGACCTGATGAGGGCTGTGCACAGGAGATGCCCCCACAATCTGACCGATCGAGAACATTTTTGCAAGGAAGAGTTGGAAAATATTACCAAACCAAGTTGTGCCAAGCTGAGACACTCTTGCCCAAAAAGACTGAGTGCTGTAATAAAATAAAAAGGTGTTTCAACAAAGTATTAGATTAGGGGTATGCACACTTCTGCAACCAGGATATTGTAAGTTTGTTTTTATTTGATTCTTTTTTTCTCCCAAAAAGGTTTGTTTGTTTGTTTTTCACTTGAACTTTGGATTGGGTAGGATTGGATAGCCTTTACTGTCCCTAAAGGGCAATTTGGTTTGCCAACAGTTGTCAACACATCCAATACGTCCATCCATCCATCCCTTATCCGAACCGCTTATCCTGCTCTCAGGGTCGCGGCCCAACCAATATGTCCCACAAAATAACTAAATAAATAAAAGACATCAATACATAAAACATACAGTAGAGGTCATCATAATAAATTTGCAATGAGCTATAAAAAAAAACCTGAGTTCTTTTATAGGGTGCAATTTCACATTAAAGGTGAGCAAAGTTATGACATGATTTATATTGGTTTCATTTTTTTACATCATAAAAACCTGCCATTTTAATAGGGGTGTGCAGACGTTTTATATCCACTGCACATCTAGGAAACTAGCTAATGGGGACTTTTTTGTAAAGGATGAGGTTCAATAGGTATATTCTCATCATTGTACACGTCCCACTAAGGAAAACGAAACAAGCTTTCACATTCCTTGCATACTGTTACAGGACAGTTATATTGTAGATCTAAAACCTCCCTCGAATACAACTCATGATATCAACGACTATATCAGCTAAATGACCGCCCCCTTGCTTTGATTTTAAACATAACATGTCCCATTCTGGATATACTTGTTTTCATGCAGTCTTACTACATTGACCATTATTTAAACGTTCAATCTCCCCCGCAGGCCTCTAGCTACATAAAACATACCCCTCTTGTCGTATGCTGCAGTCATATTGCCCCAGCTGTATTTCTGCTGCTCTTCAGTCACATTTGTACAATTTTTCTGGAGCAGAGACATTAAGAAGGACGGCTGGCAGTGAAAATCGCAGAGATGATCATTAACATCGCAAAAGTATATTAGGCAGCATATTATGGAATTAATATTGTAGAACCTATTATCTATTATTGTTGTACTTCCCATCTTACACGTGTCAATGCTCAAATTAAATAAAGTAATACGAATGGATGAAATGCAAATGTCTTTGGTGCCTTTCTCTGCAGTATCCAATAGAAAAGGAAGCCAGCAGATTGTGGTAAGTGTACTGAATTTTCACTTGCTGTGTGAAAACATGAATTTAGACCAACACAGGGGAGAAGCTGGGGACTACCGGCCAATTTCTCTCTATCAAAGGTATACCTAAGCCAAGTATTGCTAAGGAAAGTGTAATCTATCATTCACCAACCCTGTGTAAGATGAGATATTAAACAGAATAAAACATACTCTCATTTCAATACAAGTATTGTATTCATGTACACACTGCACTTATTTAAGGCACTATTTTAATGTATGCAACTGTGGATTTTACTTGTATAAATCATGTGTTGTAGCAGTGTCAACAGTTCTACCTTGCACTTCTACGCCGATTTTCTGATTGGTATGAATGATAGGAAGGAATGTGATGAACACACATCTCTTTGCATGTCTAGTTAACCATGTGCTGACAACCAGTAGAGCAACTGATTGTCATATTCCCATGCTCTTAAGTTTGGACTATATGTACAGTTTCTCAGCTTTTTAGATGCAAAGTGTCTTCCACTGCCTGTTCACTTCAACACGTTTTCTCCCTTTCTCCACAACATCTGTTCTACATGCATGCTGGTGTTTATGCATGTCAAAACCAAGCGTCATTAGGAAGTCCTAGAGCTGCAGAGCTGGTGATATATCCAACCTGAATTTTCTGTGTGCAAAATGATGTGACATAATTCCACAAAAACAAAACAAAAAAGAAACTAAATTTCTGTGGGATTCCAGGTTATTGTAGGTGGGTTTTTTTTTTACCCCCCCCCTTTTCTCACAATTGCATCTGGCCAATTCCACTACTCTTTGGAGCCGTCCCGGTCGCTGTTTCACCCCCTCTGCTGATCTGGGGAGGGCTGCAGACTACCACATGCCTCCTCTGATCCATGTGGAGTCGCCAGCCGCTTCTTTTCACTTGACAGTGAGTTGTTTCACCAGGGGGACAGAGCATGTGGGAGGATCACGCTATTCCCCTCAGTTCCCCCTCCCTCCCAAACAGGCGCCCCGAACGACCAGAGGAGGCGCTAGTGCAGCGACCAGGACACATACCCACATCCGGCTTCCCACCCACAGACACGGCCAATTGTGTCTGTAGGGACGCCTGCGAGGTTTTGTTTTTAAATGTATATTCCATGACTCTGTCTGTTTACTGTAAAGTAGAAATAATGGCACCCTGATTGTTACTTCATATAATCAAGATGGAGAAAATGTTCAGTCTGACTTATAGTGCCTGTGTCAGTTGATTGGGAAAGACATTTGTTGATACACCACTCTTCAATCTGACAATGCGACAGCAGGGGTTGTAGCCAATTCATTGGTCAGTCCAGTCTCTCCACTGACTATGTATGGTCAGTAAAACACAGATCACTAGTTAACAACACTGGTTACTACCACTAGGGGCACTGAAGCTAGTGGTCTGGACCAGTTAGTGGGCGGTCTACCACGTGTTTTTTTTTTTGGTCCAGACCTGTTGTTCAGTCGCATGATTCTAATCCTCCCCACATGTCTCATCTCCCATTCCGACTAAACCTGTACTCATCAACCCAGGTGTGCACTCACTGTGTTGCCAAACAGAAAATTAATTTAGATTAACACCAAACAGCGAATTTGGTGATGTTGTAGCTTAACATTATTGCTAACTTAGCAATAATGTTAGCAACATCACCAAATTCCCGTCACAAAATCCCTGCTACATCTGCGGGGTAAAGCTCGGTTCTGACCATTACCAGTATGGTAAAGCTATAAAAGCAAACTTTTTGTAGCTTCCAACTCTGTCTGTGATCAATTCTTTACTGTTCCAATATCTTGTACAATAAAGAAGTTGTCATCGACATATCGTTGTCTTAGTTGTCAAACAAAAACAGTCACAAAATGTCAACTGACTAACCAAGGCAAATCTTTTTTATAGATGTACAGTCATCTGACAACAAGAACAGAAAGCTAAATGATGGCTGCATGCCACTTCCTGTCCTTTGTAAAGTTAAGAAATGGAAAGAAGTACAACAGATCTGTCTTATCTAAATGATTATTATTTTTTTCTTGTCTTATAGTTGAAGTGGACACCTTGATGGCCATGGCTGCAGCTAAATCACGTGATTTCAATGTGGTTTAACCATTTTCCAATCTTAGGCTTTGTACGGCCCTACTGGATATGTGGGATTCAAGTCAATTTTATAGCCCATTATCACAAATTACAAATTTGCCTCGATGGGTTTTACAGCAACACAACATCCTGTCCTTACACCCTCACATCAGATAAGGGGATAGGCTCAACTCCAAAAAAAAAAAACTTTAACAGGGAGAAAAATAGGAAGAAACCTCAGGGAGAGCAACAGAGGAGGGATCTCTCTCCCAAGACAGACAAACGTGCAATGGATGTTGTGTGTACAAAATAAAACAATTTACAGAATACAACATTGAAAGGATAACAGGATTATAAGGGAATTATAAGATGTACGAAGAACATGATGAGGAAGACGCCAAGCAGTGTCCAGTTGCCACCGGAACAGCCTAGGACCTGATCCACGCGATCACCATCACTATGTAGACCTGACAGGAGGATAGACTACACATGCACACAGGGGAGACTCACATCACACCATTCACATACATGGGAGGAGAGACAAGAAAAAAACATTAGTCATATATCGGAGTGAGCGAAGGATACAACATTGAAACAGGACAACAAAATTATAGAGCTTAATAAGATATGCCAAGTAGTGTCCACGTGGCGACCACCATCACCATGAAGACCTGGGAGGAGGACAGACTAAACATGCACATGGGGGAGACTCATATCACACCATTCACATACACAGGAGAAGAGAAAGGCGAAGACATCGTTCAGAGAGAGAGAGAGTCTAAAGAATGGGCCCCACATCTTATTGAATTTATTTATCGACCCCCAGACTGTATGTCTTATCTTCTCAAGTTTGATATGGTTAAGAGCATGAACAACCCAAAGGTTGTGAGAAGGGTACAGAAGATTTCCATTTCAGAGGGATTAAGTGTCTGGCCAGCAAGATGGCAAATGCAATCAAATTTGCTTCTAAGGCTGAGAGTGAGAACAGGGGTTGGGCAACCCTAAACAGTGCAATCATAGCATGTGGTTTAATCAGCTTCCTAACTGTTCCCCGACAATCTCTCAGCTCAGACCAGAAGGTTTGCAAAGATGGACAGGACCAAAACCTATGCACGTGTAACTGGGGCTAGATGACATCTGTCACAGACTGAGTCTACATCTCTGTAGATCTTAGAAAGTCGGACCTTTGTAAAATGAGAGCGATGAATAATTTTGCATTGTAGCAGCCCATTTTTGGCACAGATGGAAGATGTATGCACTCTATTAAGAGCTTTATTTTTATAGAGCTCTTCTGTAATTTCCTCTCCAAGATCACTCTCCCATAGGGTTCTTACAGAGTCTAGAGGAGCTAGACGAAGCAAGTGTATCTCACCATAAATATAAGACAACATGCCCTTCAAATAAAGGATAGGTGTAAGAAAGCAATCCAAAGGCATAGTCTTGGGTTGGCAAGGGAACTGAGAGAATGTATTGCTGACAAAACTACTAACTTGTAGATATCTAAAGAAGTGATGTATAGGGAGACTATACTTCTATGGCAACTGCTAGAAGGAGGCAAAGATATTATCAAAATAAAGGTCCCGGAATGTCTGGATTCCAAGATTGAACAATATTTTAAATGCAACGTCAAACAAGGACGGGGGAAAGGCGTAGTTTACTGTTAATGGAGAAAAAGATGAAAATGTTTGAAAGCCAAAACACTGTCAAAATAGTTTCCAGATTTTCAGAGAAGTTTTAATTATTATATTCTTTGTGTATGGAGAAGGGTGTGAAATAGGGGAGTGAGCCAGAGGTGTAAGTGATACTAGCTTGGAAGACATGGATTCTATGGATTCTATCACAAGCCAGAAAAGGGCGGGGGCTCAGTGTCCATCCATCCATTATCCAAACCGCTTATCCTGCTCTCAGGGTTGCGGGGATGCTGGAGCCTATCCCAGCAGTCATTGGGCGGCAGACAGGGAGACACCCTGGACAGATACAGGTTGCCTTTTAATTTTTCTTTTTCAGGTATGTATTTGAGATTGTCTTGTTGTAACCAATATTGTATGGTTCTAAGATTGGTAGACCAATAATAGTACTTGAAATTGGGGAGGGACAGTCCACCTAGTGGTTTAGCCTTTTGTAAGATTTGTCTGCGCAATCTTGAAAGGTTTTTATTCAACCCAGACGAATTCAGAAATCAAAGTCTCTAATTTGGAAAACAAAAAGTCAGAGAGAATAAAATATGTCCGAAAATACACATTAACATAAATACAACCTATAATAAGCAAAGATAAATCTTCCTATTCGTTAAAAAATTTACAATACTGAAGATACCCATGAATCCTTGTGCAATAATGTGATCACCCTGAAAGCAGAGCACCAGCTAGCTATCATCCTATGCTAAATCACTCTATGTGCAGCGCCAATAAAACACTGGAAATAATTGCATGCCATATTAGTCCAATAGGTACGTATCATTAGCATAATTATATGACCATTCTTGTGTTAATATGATCTACAATAGATCGCTTTCTAACTTCTCGACCAAGAAACTCTGACAGACCCTGCACTTCTTCACAAACCACTGGTGATAGTTCAGAGGATGAGGCTAATGCACCTGCTAACAGCCATGCTACAACTGCTGCTAAGTGCAACCGTGAGAAGACCCGAAAATATTCAGAGAATTATCTCACGTTTGGATTTACCTTTAAAGCGACTGAGGGTGTTGAATTACCAGCGTGTGTCATCTGCTCTGCTGTGCTGTCAAATGAAAGTATGAAGCCATCAATGCTGCAGCGCCACTTGGAGACAACCCATACTCACTTGAAAGAAAAACCAGGGGAATACTTTCAGGCCCTTCTCAAATCTCTCAAACGCCACCAGACATTGATGAGACAATCAGCTAAAGTTGCTGAGCTAGCTGTGAAAGCCTCTTATCAAGTTGCTCTTCGGATCGCTCAGAACAAAAAGCCATACACAACTGCAAAGGATTTAATATTGCCTGCAGCCAGTGATATCTGCAAAACAATGTTTGGGAATGATGAGTACGTTAATAAACTGAAAAGCATTCCATTGTCGGACACAACCACTGCTCGCTGGCATAGTTAGATGGCTTTCACATGGAGCAGTACTGTCATGCGTGTTTAAATCACGTACGTCTATTTGGGAGTTTTTACTTTACCCAAACTGTGCAGGGCTGGCTGCAAATTTCCGTGACGGAAAGATGGAGGGAGTGAGTCGGGGGGGGGGTGCACTTTTTCCATGTTTCCATCAGTGGATGAGTTGAGAGATTCTGCAGTGCTCTCGCCTCACATAACAAGCACAATTGTTGCACACTTGGAGGCACTCGAGGGTCAATTTGGGAAATACTTTTCTGAGGCTGACGCTTGGCGCAGGGACAAGACATGGATACAGTTTCCATTCAAAGATCATGCAGCGGGTGGCTCAAACTTGACAGTGACAGAGGAGGATCAGGCCATCGAGCTATCCACTGACAGTACTTACAGAAACATGTATGAGACAAGACCACTCATCCAGTTCTGGATCTCTTGCCAGAAAGACTTCCCACAATTGACAGCAAAAGCAATGAGAAGCCTTTTACCTTTTGCAACGACATATCTTTGCGAGACTGGATTTTCCTCCCTTACCTACCTGAAAGGCAAGTACAGGTCAAGATTGTAGCCTGAGGCTGATATGGTCCTCTACCTGACAACCTCCATCTGCTCTAGAATAGACAAGCTGTGTGCCACTCACCAGGGTCAGACCTCTCACTAAGGTAGGAGCTGTGCCATCCACACATAAAGTTAAGCTTAATACTTCATTGTCCCTCCGCCATTAAAATTGTGAAACTGTAAATGTAAAAAAATGTCAATATAGAATTAAAACATGTTTTATAAAGCACCCCACTGTTATAGACAATGTATATAGTTCTGTTTACATATACATGTGTATAGGAGTATAGATATAAAAACGTGTACATATATATATATATATATATATATATATATGTTTGCTTTTTTTATCTTACTTATTCAGTTCACTTCTGTACAAGTAATGTAAGTCAAGCTGATTTTCCTAAATAAAAAAAGAATGACAAAAAACATGTTCTATAAATATATGAATCTGTCAATAATTATGATTTTAATGGCTTAGCATTGTACACATCATTACAAAGTAATTTTATACATGGCACTATAGGCCGCCCTATACATTATTGTTGGTACGGATTAATTAGCAACACAAATACATATTGTATTTTTGTACCATACCTAATAGGAGGTCCCTCCGTCGTGTCTCTATCAAGGGGTCCCAAGGGGTCCTTGGCCTGAAAAACGCTGAAGACCTCTGCACTGTATTATCTTATGTACCAGAAGTATACACTATATATTCACGTAACCATCCACCTCACAACTACATACTATATCATATACCTATGTTACAACCACAACAATAACAGCGATAATGTGTAACCAGTATACAGCAGCTGAAATGAATTTCCAATTGTACATTTGTACTGCACAAACATTTGTGTTGCACATCTGGTTTAAAGCGGTAGTACACATCGTAGAGATGTAGGTGCGACATGTTGACCAGAGGGGCTATTTACAGTGTCATATTTACATAATAAGTGTCTATTCTTGCACCATGCTGTTAAATGTTCATGAGAGAGATGGCCTGTGGGGGAAGAAAAAAAAACTGTTCCTATGTCTGGTGGTTTTGGTGCCCATTGCTCTGTAGTGCTTGCCAGAGTGCAGGGGTTCAAACAGACTGCGTCCTGGGTGTGTGTGTGTGTGTGGGGGGGGTCTATGCTGATTCTGCCTGCCCGTTTCTGGGCTCTAGAGGTGTACAAGTCCTGCAGGGTGGGCAGGGGAACGCCAATGATTTTTTTTCTGCTGACCTTACTGTTCGCTGCAGTCTGTTCCTAACCTGTTTTGTTGCTGCTCCGAACCAGACCGTGAGACCAGACTGACAGATACATATACATATATAGATTTATTACTATCGAAGTTTAACCACACAAATTGCAATATACAGTGCAACAATAAGAATATAGGCATAATCGATAATACAGTATATTTCGAGAACAGGATTATGATCTCTGACAATTACTCGGCTAACAGCGATGCCAAAATAGCCAGAGAAGAGAGAAGGTGGACAAGGACCACAAAGACTACTCCACAGACCACTCACTAACTTAGTGCCCCTAGTGGTAGCAACCAGTTATCCGTGTTTTAGCGACCATGGTCAGTGGACAGACTGGATAGACCACTGATTTGGCTACAACCCCCTCTCCAATGCAAGCTAAAATCCCCATTACAGCAAGCAAGCATCTAGGCTGCCAAATTGCCTCTGAGTAAGGTTCACGACATCCCTACCAAGTGAGTGTCCTTGTATGAATTGAATCCCCTCTGTCATTGGGCTTTTGTATCTTCTCCGTGTGCTTTTATATCTCTCCTGGGTTTAACTGTCTGAAAGGCCAATAAGGTTAGACTGGCCAAAAAAGAAAAGAGCAATCTTGCCACATAACCATCCAATCAGCCAGGGTTTAATAACCTGGCGTGCCTCATATCACACCACTGCTCAGTTCAATCTGCTCCAAGAGGTGAGACTTTAACTGCAATCGAACACACGCGCGCACTTACACGCATGCACGTGTGCGCGCGCACACACGCACACACTTGCTTGCTGGTTGTCCATCGTGCCCGATGATGACCATCTTCTTCTATTTGTGGGTCCTTTGAGGACTCAGATAGCAGAAGATACCTGCGCAGAGATGGTTTTTAAAGTGGTATGGGGGGTGTGCTTCTCCCAACGCCACATGACTTGATTGTAGAGGAGATGGTTCCGATGGCAAGGGGGATCCCTAGACGACCGGCACCTCCACACAACTGCAGGGGGCTGCCGGAAATCCAGTTTTTCGGAAACCGCCTCGAAGCGTGCCGCCACAGCTTGCTTTTCTGTTGGGGTAAGCTCCCTTAGCCTTATGTCTTCCAGACTCACCCACAAGGCAGCGGGGCAGTGGTTGATAGGTGCCAGGGCCTGCACACCATATCTCTGGGGCCCACTGCTGCTCCGAGATCCACTGCCAAGTTAGCCTGGGACCGCAAGACCCCAGTTACCATGTGTGGCCACGGGGAGGCCTGGCAGGAGTCTTGGTGAAGGAGAGGCTATGTACTGGCAAGGGAAGGCTTACACGCTAGGATGCTTCCCTATTCGCCACAAAGGCTAGCCAGCGGCAGCAAGCTAAGGGCAGGAAGGACACAAGCGGGTTGGAAGAACACATGCACCTTCCCTCCAACTACACACTGCTGCACTAGACGCATCACAACACCCTGTGTGTGTGTATGTACACACACACACACACACACACACACACACACACACACACACACACACACACACACACACACACAGACACTGTAAGCAGACACATTACTAACAAACCTTAAATTACAGTTGACACTTGTGTTGTATAATAACTGACTGCGACTGGAATATATTACACACCCAAGTTTACTAACACGTATGTAAACAAGTGGCATGTCCTCAGAAAATACCTGTTGCAGCTATTGCCAGTTTTGGAAGAGATTGACTGTCAAATGACATGTAAATGAGCTCCATCACAGTTAGCCATTTAGCATACCGGAGGCACTATTTAAGACGGGCTCCATGAGGAAAACTGACATCCATATTGTTTATGATGATGTACCCTGAAAAGACCCCAAAGCCAAAAGATGGTCAACAAAAGTTTGGGCAGTGAAGCCATCTATCACATGGCTCCTTTCTGTCTGTGCTTCAAATTCACCTTTTATTTCGTCCAACAAGAGAAAGAATCACATGGCTTGGCAAACTATTTCTTCTCCTGTCCTCCGGTACATAAAATATAATATTCTTTCACTGGTTGCTAAGTACGGCACAGAATCCAGGAGGAAAGTAGCAGGTTGTCCTGTAGTAAATCAGACGGAGGGCGCAATTACGATGATTCGCATAATCCCCTCTTCCAGTTTTGCTCTTTCTATCTGATAAACCAGGAAGTACAGATTCATTAGGTAAAAAGCATCTTGTTGGTCATGTGTCCACCACAGTTTACACAGCAAAACCATAATGCACCGTGTTAGCTGCTAAGATTTGTCTCGCTTTACACCCACGGTGGGGAAAGTGCCATCACAAACCTTTAGTATACCTGGGGGACAAACATATATATATATAAATAAAATTTTAAAAAAAATATATCTACTCATATATTTTCGTAATGTGTGTGTGTGTGGTGTTAGTGTAGATAGCGGGACCGAAAACTAAAGCACTTATGATCCTAATTCTTTTTGGAGGTGGTAGGTATTGTCTCAGAGAGTAAGGGAAAAATCCCAGAAAATTAAAATTATGCATAATTATGCATAATATGCATTTTTCTAAAAATGGCTAAAAAACCACTTTTCTCGGCATTTCAGATGAGTCGGAGCATCTTTGATTTTTTCACCTATATAAAATTTTTTTTCTGGGACTTAGAAATGTTTTGGCATTACGCAAAATATATGAATTTTTGCAAAAATGCACGTATGATCCTAATTTTTTTGGGAGGTGGTAGGTATTGTTCCAGAGAGGACCAGAAAAATAGCAGAACATTAAAATATAATTATGCATAATTATGCAAAATATGCATTTTCTAAAAATGGCTGAAAAACACTTTTCTCGGCATTTCAGATGATTCTGAGCATTTTGGGGGAGGGAGTTGGAGTGGGGGGGGGGGGTTAGGGGCAGGGGGAAGGCGGTTAGCTGGCAGGATGAAGAGGAGGGAGATTTAGACGGGTGGATAACCAAACCGCTACATTGTAGCGGGGTTCTTCTAGTATATATATATTTCATATAGCTCAAAGTTGTTAAATGGCAGAACAAGCTTGTTTCGTGCTCAGTGCACTCATCAGCTGCTAGAAAAGGGCTATATGAAAAGCAGTCAATGAGCATCACCCCGAAGAACGGATGTGTAACACAAACTAAGACAAAGAGAGGCCACTGAAAAAATGTTAGCTTGTATTGCTATGATACTTTCAAATAAGTATCATAGCAGACTTATTCCAACTTTAATAGCCTTTTCTCCACAAAGACATGATGAGAAAAGAAACAAAAAGTTTTCAGTGAAATTGAGTCCACAGCGAGTGACTTAAAAAAATTGTTCACAAAACATGCTTTTACACAAATCTCCATAAGGCCCCATTCTATTTGGTCTCGAAGATGGTAAGGATATTTGACCACTCTGGGTACAAGGTGCATTTTTTCTGAATGGCTTTTTTTGTGTAAGATGGGAAGACACTAGAGGACAATCGATCTAGTTTCCCCACTATTTACCCGTCACAATAATCTGAGGGCAATCCTGATCAAAGGATTAGGTGGGACTGATGGTTGGCAAAAATAATCTGGTGGCGCGAACGGTTCGCAGACCTGATTGACCTGAAACACCTGATTGAATTGTCGGGTGGTCTGGTTCCCGTCTGCAGCCCTGCAGTCGGGGATGATCAGTAATTTTAGTTGAAGTGCACAGATTGCTGATGGCCAATTTAATTTTAGTTTAATTAGTTTAACTTTTTCTTTTCTTTTTTAACTCAGTGTCCATTTAATTACACGATTTACTTTTCAGCCTTTCAAGCTGCCTGCATTGCTGGAAGAGTCAGCAGGATACTTGCAGTTGTACTGTTAAATTGGTGATATTCCCTCTCTTCCCAAGTTCCATTGTCATGGGTTATATGTAGGGTGCTCTGAGTTTTTCTTTCTAAATTGGTCAGGATTTTAAAAGTTCTCTAGTGTGTATCCAGCTTAACCCGGAGAGCGAGTAAGAAGCTACAAAGTCAGCAGGGATACTCCTTAAGACCCTTTAAGTTTAAACTGTCGAATATAGGTGACTTTCTCAAACGTTTTAGATAGTAAATTCAGACTCAAGTATACCCAGTCCCTTGACATTTTGTCACTTTGCAAGGCCAATGTCTTGCAAAATGTACTCATATTTCATCATTCCAATATATCAGATTTGAAATATCGACTCCCGTATTTTCACAATGTGTGTCTGGTGTGTGTCTGTGTGGGAGTCTATAAATGGCCAAACTAAAGCACTTGGGGCCTTGATTCTTTTTGGAGGTTATTGGGGATGATCAGGGGCACCTATAAAAAATAGCAGAACATTAAAATTGTGCATAATATGCGGAATATGCATAAAATATGTGGAATCCCTTCAGAATCCTGAGCAGTTCAACAAGATGGCGGGCTCTGGCTACGTCACGCCTCGGCTCTTTCCGCCGTTCGCACAAACCTCGCGTTCTTAACGGGTTGCTGGATGGCGGGCGGAGACAGCGAGCAGTGTTGGAAATACAAAGCGTCCGTGAAATAAGCCACAACGTCAGAGTCGCATTTGCATGGGTCTAGCACGGGCGTATATGGCGGCTGTCACGTGAAGTGAACTCAATAAAGTTTTGTTTTTGAATGTAAATCAGCGCGTGCGGGCGGTTCGGGTTTTGGCGGGTCTGACGAACAATAAAGTTGTCCGCTGTTGCGCGCGTGGAAGTGTCCGAGTGTCTTATCTGATGAATCACATTTAAAAGCCCAAACATACTCGGGCGGAACGTACGCGGAGCGGACTCCACGAGGAATGTCCGCAGTCATTTGGGCTTCCGTAGTCGAGCGCAATTCCGCGTTGTAGTTTCCTGTAGAACTGTCCGTGAAACACTACATTACCCACAATGCTCGCGTGTTGTTTACACTCTTCTGTCATGGCGTCCGACACTGACGACAAGGAAGAGATGCTCTTGCCTGCTGGCTCTACAAGAAAATACACTGAAGAGACGGTGGTATGTATCCTCTCTGTGACGTGTCGTACAGGTGTGGGTACTTTCGCACCTTCTACTCATGTATTTTCGGAATGTGTGTGTGTGTGTGTGGTGTTAGTGTGTGTGTGTTAGTGTAGATAGCGGGACCGAAAACTAAAGCATTTATAATCCTAATTCTTTTTGGAGGTGGTAGGTATTGTCTCAGAGAGTAAGGGAAAAATCCCAGAAAATTAAAATTATGCATAATCATGCATTTTTCTAAAAATGGCTAAAAACCACTTCTTGGCATTTCAGATGATTCTGAGCATTTGGGGGGAGGGAGTTGGATTGGGGGGGGGGTTAGGGGCAGGGGGAAGGCGGTTAGCTGGCAGGATGAAGAGGAGGGAGAGTTAGATGGGTGGATAGCTAATAAACGTCATGATCACCGCAACTTGGTTGCGGCTCACTTACTAGTCTATATATATAAAGCAAGAGTGTATGCTTGTATGTTCACTTAAAACTCCAGAAATACTAATTGTAGAACAAAAAGAAAGCTATCTTTAGAATCAGTACTTTCCAAGGATTGCACAGTTCGAAAAATATTTCAAAAACTAAGTACAAAATGTGATTTATTTGCAAAAGAGGCATTCCAATGATGCTTTGTGGAGACTTCTGGCAAATCCTTCCAGTGGTCAAGGGAGGCACTACACCTAACATTGTCAATGTTAGCCTGACGGCATGCAACGTGGTTTACCCTGAGGCGCTTGAGCACTGAGCGATTAATATACACACTGGCAAAGAAGCTGGATGAATGGATTGAAAATTATGACATCTGATAATTTTCATTAATAAGATTCGTTTATTCGACATTTGTTTATCACATGTATCATATCATAAATTATCCCGTGTTTCATCATCGATTATATCGTCAAGATGAGATCGTGTTGGTTGTTTTGGTAAGAACATTTTCCCCGGGTAACACCGGGTACCTCTATTAGTTTATAGATAATGATATATTACATATGATGTATTCAACAAAAAATAAATGCCCACAAAGAATTTGCCAACAACATCGAATATTTCAAAAACAATTGTGAAGTGTTCCAATCAATCCCTCCACTTCTTCCTTTCTGTTTCTGCTCCATTTTCATGTCTTATGTTGTCTCAAATACATCCTTCCTTTACTCTCTCTTCCTTTCTCATCCCATCCCCCTTCTCAGTTTGACAGCCTGTAAAATTCCTCATCTCTCAGTCAGATACACGGTGGCAGGCCGTGCTCTGTTAAACCTTCTCTTCCCACCTCTAATTGGAGTGTGGACAGGGCTATTAGTGTGTTAGCACTCCCATCTGATAAAGGTCAAACCCTCTTTTCTCTGAAAACGCTTCTGCCAGGAAGTAGAAAGGAGCGGGAGAGGTGAAACTCTGCATGTGTGTATGTGCATGGGTGTGTGTCTGTTTAAGCCTTACCTTTAGGCTTCAGTGAGAGGTGCAAGGACGCTCTCTCTGATCGCTGCTAAATGCCTCGCTGAGTCGCTGTGTTCTACGCTGTGACCTTCTTTCTCCTTTCAGAATGGGGAAAAACACACACACACACACACACACACACACACACACACACACACATACACACGCACGCACACACATGCACGCACACGAGGAAGCAAGGGTTTCTGGGTGTGATTATGAGGGTGCGGTGCAGCTGCTTGGCTGCTGTCAGATTAAGGTAATTTGCTCTCCTGGATGATTTACTGTGCGCTCAGAAAGGAAAGAGTGAAAATGATTTATCAGAATTTGGGGAGTGAAATTGAATTTAATGCAAATAAGTTCCAAATTTAAACTAGGTTACGTAGAAGAAACTGAACGCATACAGTTCATCATTGGTAGTTTTTGTTGGAAGTACAATACTAGACTGTCAACCGTGTGAATACAAACCAAAAGACTGAAACAACTGTTAGAAGGAGGTGCCCTCCAAAGCACATTACTTTGTGCCTTAATATGTATTTTGGTCATCCTATTATTCTTGCAATTTTTTTACATGCTGAATTTTCAAATATATGAGTAAGCCACGAACTAAAAAGGTAAAAATGCCAAAGGACATTTTATTTTCCTATGAAAACGGAGTTTGCCTCTCCCTTTGCTGTGAAGCAAAATTAAACCTGTGAGAAAAAGACCTCAATTTATATAAAGCAGATTTATTTTTGTATTATTATTTTTTTTTGGGATGGCCTATCCTTGTATCCCTTGTGTTAAGGCAGTGAGCCAGAGCACAATAATTTAATTGTATTCTAAATACACATGACAATAAAGTTGAACTTGACACTGGTCACTTTCATATGTAGACAGGTAGTGTCGTCTGTTTTGAACCTGTCCAGACTTTAGTCTCCTGTATGATCCCTAATAGCATCAAGAAGCTGAATCACAGAGATAATGGAGTCTGACCTCATCTTTCTTCTACTGTCTCTATGTGTTTTTTGTGTTGTATGTATGTATGTATGTATGTATGTATGTATGTATGTGTGTGTGTGTGTGTGTGTGTATATGTATGTATATATATTTGTTTCTCTTTTCTTTCTTTTTTTTGGGGGGGGGGGGTTTCCCCCTTTTTCTCACCAATTGTACTTGGCCAATTACCCCACTCTTCCGAGCCCTCCTGGTCGCTGTGCCACCCCCTCTGCCGATCTGGTGAGGGCTGCAGACTACCACATACCTCCTCGCCAGCCGCTTCTTTTCACCTGACAGTGAGGAGTTTTGTCAGGGGGACGCAACGTCCCCCTGACAAACGCTATTCCCCCCAGTTTCCCCTCCCCCTTGAACAGGCACCCCGACCGACCAGAGGAGGCGCTAATGCAGCAACCAGGACACATCCGGCTTCCCACCCACAGACACGGCCAATTGTGTTTGTAGGACGCCTGGCCAAGCTGGTGATAACACGGGGATTCGAACCTGTTTCTCTTTTCTATTAGACTCACAAGTCAGTCTCTAAATGCCTCGCTCAGCTAGAGACTGAGGACAATCTCCCAGCTTTGTTTGCTTAAACTGGGAGGAAACAGTTACAGAGTTTTAAAAAAAAACCTCCCCTTCATTGCAAACCAATCCTAAAAGTCTTTAACGTGGCCTTTCATATTGGGACGGTGACATGCAGAAGTCGGGTGCTTGTAAACACTTTCGTACCAGCGAGATTCAGGATTCAATAATTCCTTGCCATATCAACTTTACAGTTGACTTGGAATTTGTTTCGGTATGCTCAAAGGTAACAGCAGCATCCATAAAAACATACCGTTACAGTTATAATTCAGTTAAGGCAGCCATATGTCCTGTGCCCTTAAAAGGGACAAATGAAAGTTGATGTGCTTAAGGAGACTATACTTGTAGAGTCAGTGAAGCATTTAGGATGCGGACTGCTGCAGGGTAAGTGTTGTTGTGGAAGCGAGATGTTGTGGTCTTGATCTCATTTTCACGGCAACACGCGCGCTAAAGGATGGCTCACTTTCAGTCACCGCAGAAAATGCCTTCAAAGTTCCTCGATGTTTGTCGCGGAACTTGCAGCGAAACATATCCATAGGTTAAAAACAAGCACAATCTTTTATGACTCGTTGTGATTCACCAGTCCGGCCGCACTACACATCTGCTTTGGCGGACATTACAGGACGAGTTACGCTGGGAGATGACATTGTCTATATTTTAGCCAATACGTCTTTCTTGTCCTGGTTTAGAAGTTTTAAACAAAGTTGCTGTAAATCTTTAACGGCACCAATCTTGTGGACTGAGTACAAATTCGATAAAACGGAATCAAATCTAACATTGGTCAGGACATCCATTATCAATGTGTTAAACAGCTCTCTCCGGGTTACAAAGTGTTCACTGTATCTCCAGTTAGTTTCACTATGGACGGCAGGAGGCATTATTTCCGGTAGGCGTGTCCAAGTTTTCCAAAGCAGTAGGCCCAGGTTTGTTAGTGGCCGTTCTCGCCGCCGTTGTAGCAACAATCTTGCATTTAGAAATCCCTGGACATGGGGTGTCCAGCTGGTCTGGCAGTCTATTCCGTTGTCTACCAACATGGTGATCACTGGTTCGAATCCCAGTGTTACCTCTGCCTTGGTTGGGCGTCCTTAAACATACAATTGACCGTGTCTGTGGGTGGGAAGCCGGATGTGTCCTGGTTGCTGCATTAGCACCTCCTCTGGTCGGCCGGGGTGCCTGTTCAAGGGGGAGGGGAAACTGGGAAGCCAGATGTGGATGTGTGTCCTGGTCGCTGCACTAGCACCTCCTCTGGTCGACTGGGGCGACTGTTCAGGGAGGGAGGGGGAACTGGGGGAATAGTGTGATCCTCCCATGTGCTACGTCCCCCTGGCGAAACTCCTCACTGTCAGGTGAAAAGAAATGGCTGGCGACTTCACATGTATCAGAGGAGGCATGTGGTAGTCTGCAGCCCTCCCCGGATCGGCAGAGGGGGTGGAGCAGCGACCAGGATGGCTCAGAAGAGTGGGGTAATTGGCTGGATACAATTGGGGAGAAAAAGTCCTACAAAAAAAAAAAAAAATCCTCAGACAATTGGTAGGCGGAGATCTCCGATTGTCTGGTATCGCGAGACCACTTTTTTTATATACAGTTTTTATTTTATCATATTGTGTTTTACTATTTTTATAATGTTTTTACCAAGTACACAAGCAACCACCAAGCCAAATCCCTTGTATGTGCAAATATACTTTGCACATTAAAGGATTCTGATTCTGAAAGACTATGGAAAGTTTGAAGGGCATTTCATTTTCTAAAAAGTAGAAGAACATGTATGTCTCAAACCTGTTTTAGAATATATGCGGTTATATTTCCATGTGCAAAAGAGCTTTTTTAACCTCTATATTTGATCATTCAGCAGACACTATTGAAGCAACTTAAAGGAGAGTTGGCAGATTTCAGTGTTACCAACAGGGATTACACCACACCACACAATAACCATATTTTTGCCAAGGATGCACGTGAACTTCATGAAGTGTAAGTGTGTCTTTCATCATTTAAACTAGCATACACTTACATTAAGCAGTGCGTAGGGTGAACTCTTAAACCTACCAACTTACTGGCACATAGACTATTTACTGAAATGTTTGGTATAGTCATTATCTGCTTCTTTGTTTTCGTGGCGCACCAGATAAATATTGTCTGTGTGTAACAGAGGACTTTAACTATATAAATCTACATGGGTCTGAATGTTGCCTATATTTCACACTAAAGCAAAATTGATGGCACAGCCCTACAAGGAGACCACAGATGACGCAAGCAAAAAAAGAAAAGTCAATGAAGAACAGCTTACAGCATTACTTTGTTGAAAAAGGCATTCTGTTCACTTTGTGTGGACTGTATTAATTTGGATTTTTTTTTTGTGCATGCATTTGAGCGATTGCCACAAAACAAAGAAAAAAATAAATAAATAAAATGAATAAAAACAGATGTCTAGGCAGGGGTGTGCAACAATAATGACTCCATGCTTGCAGATGCACTTGGTCCTGGCTGTTGTCCCTGAGAGACCATTAGGCGTTAGAGGAGCTGGCGTTCCAGCTAGCATGAGGGAGTTTGCTCTCCCCTGACTGGCTTGTTTTGATAGATTATACCGCGCCCCAAAATCCCTCGTCCACACTTGCAGGAGAGGCCCACCGTGCCATTCAGTACTCAGTTGTGTCTCAAAAATACTTCACAGATAGGGGTCTTTGGTCCAGAATATTCTCAGGTAGGGTTATCCATCTGGAGGCACTTGGCAGGAAGAAGCTGGAGGAGCCGGGCTCTAATTGGTCATTAGTCACTGCGGTGGGTCCAACCCCAATGGTAGTTATTCAACAGTTGACTTGGGTCATCACTATCTCCCACCGCCAGCAGGCCCAGGATGGAGCCATCGTACCCAGACAGTAAAAGGTTTGGAAATGACTGGCCTAAATCACCAACCCACCTGAGGCACCTTAGTAACTGTCATATCTCTTTGCAGCTTATCCTGAGTGTGTGTGTGTGTGTGCATGCACGTACGTGCGCGCGCTTGAGAGCAAGCGATGCGATTCCATAAACCACTTTGCTTTCAAGACTTGCTTTCTCCTCCAATGTCTCCCTTTATCTCTCTGCTACCTCTACCTGCTGTTTCTTCTGCTTCAAAACACAAAGCGATATTTTCCATCCATCTCTTCTTTAGAATTGCTCTTCTCCCCCTTGTTCAAAGTATTTCCACCGCTGACCTCTCTTTATACACCTGCAATCTTTTCTAACTGCTAAAATAAGCGATGTGCTGCTGACAAAACTACAGGCTAGACACACATTTAGCATTTGTCTATGCAAAAAAAAAAAAAAAAAAAAAAGGAAAATCAAGCGTTAGTGAAAAGACAACATTATTCAAACAGATTTTTGGCAGCACATAACAGTGGGAGCTTTGCTGAGGATGGTGGGCGCTGTTAAATGGGCAAAATATCCATCCATCCAGCCATCATCCAAACCGCTTATCCTACACAGGGTCATAGGGATGCTGGCGCTTATCCCAGCAGTCATTGGGCGGCAGGCAGGGAGACACCCTGGACAAGCCGCCTGGCCATCACAGGGCAGACTCATTCACACCTAGGGACAATTTAGTATGGCCAATTCACCTGACCTACATGTCTTTGGACTGTGAGAGGAAACCGGAGCACCTGGAGGAAACCCACACAGACACGGGAAGAACATGCAAACTCCAAAGAGGACGCCCCGGGACAACCCCCAAGGTTAGACTACCCGGGTCTCGAACCCAGGACTTTCTGCCCCCCCCCCCCCCAAGCGGCTGGACCCCAAAAAGCTTTCTCCTTTCCCCCCCTTATGGACAGCCCTGTTGTGTGGGCTACAATAATGGGGTAGGGTTGGAGAGCTTGTTTGAAGGCAGCAGTCCAGCTGGATGTGTGACTGCAATCAAATCTAAATGTCTAACACGGTTTTATTATTTATTTTCTTTTACCGAAATTGAGTGGATTTTATGGCGTTGGTTCTTTCATTTCCTGTTTTATGTCTGATGTTGTGACAGCTATGTACTGACCCAGTATTGTGAGCAGGCCGCAGCATTTATACCAGCTTCAATCTGGAAGGCTGGGCTAGCAGAAGCCTTTTATGACTGTGTTGGCTGCAAGATTTACCAGATAATAACCTAGATGACTCATTTATTAAACATCAGTTCCCTCTCCCTTATAACCCTTCTATGGCCTACGGGTCCCTTTGCTCTTTTCTCTGCTGCTGAAGGCATCTGCTGGCATTCTGTGTGCAACAGAGGCTGAATTTCAAGGGAGGAAATCAAGTCAACGTCAATGCTGTGGCAGCTAGGGACCAAATTCATACTTGAATACTGGAGAGGAGAGAAGAGGAGAGGAGAAAACTAATTCAAGTAGGGGCAATAATTAATCGCTGGCAGTTTTCTGGCCTCTTTGAAGAACAAATGACCACAGGATGCAATCATCATAACGCAGAGAAAAGACAGTTACAAATGAAGAGGAAAAAAACAATACTGTCAAATAATACAAAGACTTTGTCAAAAAGTATACTGCCAAGACTGCAGTAAATTATATACTTCAGCTGAAGATGAACTGCTGTCATTCATTTTGGAGTGGGACTGAAATAAAGAGACGACAAAGTGAAAAAGGAAACCTCCGAGGAAGTTTTCAGATGATGTAGGCAGCAATGAGCACCAACCAGTGTTCATTTTCTGACTTTGGAAGTCCTTGTTTTTGCTTAGATGAACAGTTTTGGGAGCAATACTTAAGACTGATTTGGTCATAAAAGTTGCGCTCTTGAAAATCCTGTGTTATATTTAATTTAGTTAAACTAAACTAACTGAACTCAACTAAATTGGTTTAGTTAGTTGATTTTTTTTCCCAGAAAAGGTGGATTTTATTTTGTTATTCCCTGAGGCTTTTGTTTTTATCTTTTTTTTGGGGGGGGGTTGTTTTCCCCCTTTTTCTCCCCAATTGTATCCGGCCAACTACTCCACTCTTTCGAGCCATCCCGATCTCTGCTCCACCCCCTCCGCTGATCCGGGGAGGGCTGCAGACTACCACATGCCTCCTCTGAGACATGTGGAGTTGCCAGCCGCTTCTTTTCACCTGACAGTGAGGAGTTTCACCAGGGGGACGTAGCACACGGGAGGATCACACTATTCCCCCCAGTTCCCCCTCCCCCCTGAAGAGTCACCCCGACCGAACAGAGGAGGCGCTACTGCAGCGATCAGGACACATACCCACCACACATCCGGCTTCCCACCCGCAGACAAGGCCAATTGTGTCTGTAGGGACGTCCGACCAAGCCAGAGGTAACACGGGGATTCGAACCACTGATCCCTATGTTGGCAGGCAATGGAATAGACCGCCATGCCACTCGGACGCCCCTGGGCTTTTCGTATTTTAATGAAGTTACTCTTGAATTCATATTTGATACAGACAATTTCTGAGTGGGAATGTGCGGCAGCCTGAGCTTTGTGTCGTGAATCACAGCAGTACGCTAGTTTATGTTCCACTCAGATGAATAAATTTCGGTAAAATTCTGTTTGCTTAACAACTATACCCATCAGTTACAACTGCAGAGATTTTCTATATCTTTATTCAAAGCCATAGAGGGAGGAAGATCACCTCCCAATGCTCTAATTTAATCACTGCTACAGCTTGTCAGTCTTCTCATGTGGAATATGAAGATGACACACATGAAATAATGTAAATCATTAAATCCTATCAAGCGCTGACATATTGAAGTGAGAGCAGTAGACAGGATCATTTGAGAATGGACAGAAAGATTATTCTCCATCCATTAATGGGAATATTAAGCTAAAGGACAATTACTGTCATTCCTTTTCTTTGGGTCACAGTAGGAAGAGAGCAGAATTTAAACCAGAAAAAATGAGGTAAAAGATTACTTAGACAAATTTCCAGTTATTACATGCAGCAATGAGTACCAATCTGCGGTCAGATTTTGTTAGCACTGTATTTTACTGAGCAGACCGGATTTATGGAGCAAAACTGTTAGGCATACCACCTTAAATGAGTTGCTTGGTAGGAACACAACATAAACAAAATATGAACGTTATTAGCCCTGTGATGGACTGGCGGCCTGTCCAGGGTGTCTCCCCGCCTGCCGCCCAATGACTGCTGGGATAGGCTCCAGCATCCCGCGACCCTACCTAGGATAAGCGGCTTGGATAATGGATGGATGGATTAACGTTATTATAGCTTTCTTTTCAAAATGGAAGACCTGCTTGCTACTCATACTAGGTCAACCAAGCTGTGTGTTGAATGAGTTACTTCTGGACCACAACCCTCAGGATTTGGCTGTTACTAACAAACAGTGGGTTATGGTTTCAGGCTACAGAAAGCTCGCTCTCTCTGCTTGAGAAAGGTCGTCTCAAAGGTCAAAAGAGGCCAAGTTGGAACTTGGGCTGTTTCTCTCTACTCTCTCAGCATAGTGCAATACTTATAGAATGCTAACATGTGTGTGTGCGTGCATGCGCACATATATATATGCCTTTGTGGTCTTGTGCACTTGTGGCAGTTGAGTATATTCTGTTGGATGAGAATGTGTATACTTGCCTATATATGCGTAAATGTGTTTTATGTGTGTGTGTGAGCATAAAATGTGTGGGTCGGCTTGTGTTTGTGTTCCCTTGTGCTGTCTCAGCCATTGGAGCTAATTCCTGACAGGCTGTCAGCTTTGACACCAAACCAGCTACGAGATGTGTGGACTTCCTTGTCAGCCTCTCAGCTACACCTCTGCTGCTGGGTCTCTGATGTAGTTTTAATCTTTCAAGACACAGATACAACACTTTAAATGTGGGGTTTGTTGAGGGTGAAAAGTTACAGGAGACAGAGAAGAACGTCAGAGAGGGGGAGAGAGAGAGAAGTACATGGAGTTCCCTGCCTCTATTTGAGAGAGCCGGGAGTTTGTCTGACTGGGCCTGTCGCACTGCCAGTAAACACCGGGGTAGACAGGTAAGGTGAACAGGAGGCATCCCCCATGATATAACTCTCTGTTAACCACGAAGAAAGACAAGAAGACCAGGTAAAGATATTCATGTTTTAGAGAAAAGACTGGCGAGGTGACAGTCCTATCTTCTCTCCTGAGAGACAGACTTGCTAGTTTCCTTTCTCAATGTTAGTGGGTAGCCTTTCGTTCCTCGTCCATTTACTAGCTTTGAGCTTAGCCCAGTTTAGCAGTTAGCCTTAGTGTAGGATTTGGTTTCTGATGTGCTGTGTGTATGTCCCAGAGAAGCAACAACTGCAGAAATTTTTCACACTATATCCCAAACTTGGATAGATACAGATAAGGTTGAAAATCGGCAACGTGTTGCCTTAAGCAAAACTCCTCACTGTCAGGTGAAAAGAAGCAGCTGGCGACGCCACCTGTATCAGAGGAGGCATGTGGTAGATTGCAGCCCTCCCAGGATTGGCAGAGGAGGTGGAGCAGCAACCGGGACGGCTCGGAAAAGTGGGGTAATTGGCCAAGTACAATTGGGAGAAAAGGGGGAGGGGGGAGTGTTCCCTTAAAAGAAGTTTCCCCGCCCAACTATACTTATGCCTGTGTAACAAATAAACAAGGTGGGGGTATCGCCTTAATATATGTCTATTTTCAATTTAACTTCCAAACTTGGAACTCAATTAAAATTTTTGAGGCTCTTATTTTCCCCCCCCCCTTTTCTCCCTCATTGTACCTGGTCAATCATCCTGCTCTCTGAGCGGTCCCAGCCGCTGCTCCACCCCCTCTGCCGATCCGGGGAGGGCTGCAGACTACCACATGCCTCCTCCGATTCATGTGGAGTCGCCAGCCGCTTCTTTTCGCCTGACAGTGAGGAGTTTCACCAGGGAGATGTAGTGTGTGGGAGGATCAAGCTACTCACCCCCAGTTCCCCCTACCCCCTGAACAGGTGCCCTGACTGACCAGAGGAGGTGCTAGTGCAGCGACCAGGACACATACCACCACACATCTGGCTTCCCATCCACAGACACAGCTAATTGAGTCTATGGGGACGCATGACCAAGCGGAGGTAACATGGGGATTCGAACCAGCGTTCCCTGTGTTGGTAGGCAACGGAATAGACCGCTATGCTACCCGCATGCCTTGATGCTCTTATTCGAAGTCCATCTCGCTCAGCTATGTAGACTTTGCTCAGTCCACATTGTGATACTCTAGTGACTTCCTGGCCTTCATACTTTATGGTAAGCCTGTCATGTGAGCATACAGGCTTAATGCCTCCATGAACAACTGGAAATACCCATGGCACAAATGAGCATTCACTCAATTGCTAACATTCTTCAGATTACAGATGGATCTGTGGTAGTGTACAGTATACTCAAATCAATCCCCTGACGGGGTACCCACACTGTACCCACAAGGCCTCTTTAGAAATGGATGAGAGAGGCAGCCCTAGCACAGCACATCAAGATGGTCCAAGGAACTTCCTCTTTGGACTTATAGGTAACTGTTAAGTTCTGATTTCCATGTTTTTGTACTCCTAAGCTCTAATGGTTGATTTTATTTTGAATGCACATGAACACGGATGCTCGCTTCGCCCTGTGAAGTGGGGACCCAAGCACAGTCTATTTCTGTTGTTAGTGAGAACCACTGGCTTTCTGTTTGAAGGGCGACAACAGATTGAACACAGTCTCAGGTCTGATGTTGTGGGTACCCTATCAGGGGACAGACATTTGAGTAAATATTGTACACTAACTAGTAAGTACATTTGGACAATAAATCTTATACCATAGTCTTAACTGGAATAGAAATGGTGAAGATCAAAATTGGAAGCTTTTTACCTATCTTGGCTTGAGTGTTTATTGAAATACAAACTTGCTCTATCTGCTGCAAAGCAGCGTATCTCTCTCGCTTCATCCATAGTAATAATTGTTGATTTTATTTTGAATGCACATGGGCATGGGCGCTCACTTTGCCCTGTGAAGTGGGGACCTAAGCACAGTCTTCTTTTTCTGTTGTTAGTGAGAACCATTGGCTTTCTGGTTTGAAAAAGGGTTACAACAGATTGAACACAGTCTCAGGTCTGACAGTGTGGGTACCCCGTCAGGGGATTGATTTGAGTATACTGTACACTAGTAAGTACATTTGGACAGTAAATCTTATACCATAGTGTTACCTAAAATGTTGCTATGCCAGGAATCAGGAACACTTTGTCATTTCACTTCATGCACTTGCATACATGAAATGAAACAAAATGCCGTTTCCCTCAGCCCACAGCAGTACAACACAAAGACAAAAACACATCCAAAAACTACAAGAACACACATACCCAAACTAAAACATACAAAAAAATCACTGTCCAAGGGAACAAACGCCAGCCAGGATGACTGTCGGAACCGCCGGTCTGCATGGGTTAGCAGTAAGCTTAGCCCGCTCCGCTTCCACGTCTTGTCAGACCGCCCTCGACATTTCCTCCTTGGACACAGCTCCAGGCCGTGGTCCCCGGGCCCACCAGACAAAGCAGACCAAGCTCTCCCAGCCGATCCAGCGCCAACTCCCCCGGCCAGACACCCTCAACACACCTCCCTGCACTCCTCACGACAACATCAACCGCCCCTGGTGTTATTGGAACTGCCGGTCTGCATGGGCTAGAATTAAAATTTTCCGTTCACTTTTAAGGCTTTAAATGATATTGCTCCTTTATACATTTGTGATGTATTGACTTGGTATGTCCTTGGTATGATCTTACTCTTATTCCTGCCTTGTCTGGTTTTATCTGTATTTTTTTTTGTGAAGCACTTCGTAACATTGTTTTAGAAAGGTGCTATATAAATAAAATTATTATTATAGCAGTTAGCTTAGCCTGCCCCGCTCTCTCAGCCAATCCAGCGCCAGCTCTCCCAGCCATCAAACAAAGACAAAACTTAGATGCAGCCATGGACAAATACACTGCATGGACGGTACTGGGTGAGGCCGCCACAATTGTGAATTCGCGCCGCAACCTTTCAACACCAGCACTGGGTGAGGCTGCTGCAAACGCAGATTCTTGCAGCCATCTTCCCACACTGGAAGCAGAGGTTTCAACGCATATCCAGAGTTGAGAGCATCGATTTCCTCTCGTGTACAATTTGAGACGGTGTTAATGTATATACGGGTCCCCATAACGGTAGATAAATGTGTGTTTGTGTAGATTAATGTTTATCTACATACAGGTCCCTACAAGAGCATGTAATGATGTGTGTAACAATTTACACCGATTTGATTTTTTTTTTGAGGGGGAGGGGCAAATTCAAACTTCACCTTTACTTTTTCTCAACTGTAATGGGTACATCAGTGCTACAGCAGGCCACATATGTATGACAGGTATTACAGCCAACTGGAACCCATCAAAAGTAACTTGAATGTTGAGTCAGATACAGGAAATGTGTATGTCTCTCATATGTATTTATGGTTATTGTTATTGTGCTTGCATTGAAATAATGTTATTGCTGACCACCTATTCAATAATAATGTTTAACTCATTCTTCAGGTTAGAGGACAATAGGATTCCACGGTGTCTTTTGTGGCTGACATCTCCAGAACAACAGAGCAGACTCCTCAGAGATCTTCATCCTTCAAGATGCAGATACTAATTTTGGTCTGAGATTATTTTCCTGTCTTCCGCTGGTTCATACTTAAGTTTTGAAGCGTTTCTGTTTAATGGTTGAAGTTTTAGTCAAATGTGTGCAATGTTTGCACTTGGAAGTCAATTTTAGTTTTGTCTAAATCAATGTAACTGCAAATCAGGTCATATCTAGTCAAAGGGATGAAAACGAGACAACAGTGCCAGAGGTGAGTCATGGCGATACAGCACCACAGCAGCCGGGCGCCATGACACCTCTACTCCACAAGCATGTCATCACAAGTCACCAAAAAGAGATAAAGGTTAAGTTTTAAGAGATTTTAATATTATTTTGAAATTTACAATTTGAACAAAATGCACTTCCTATATTTGATAAACTTTGTAACTGTATGCTCTTTCAAGACTGAATGCTCAAAAATGTAATGTTTTAGTGCCAAATTGTTTATGTTAAATTGCTGTTCAGGTCACCAACCTTTCAAGGGAAGGATGTGGGAGACAGAGGACAACCCTGCTGCCAAGAAGCACATGCTGTCCTTCATCACTTCATGCCATGTTCAGTTGAAAAGTGACTGTGATAATTACCTTGAACTGGAGAAAATTGCACTTGAAAACAGAAATTAGCTGGCCATTAAATTCTACATTAAGAATCTCACAGCTCTCAAGAACCAAGTTTAAAACTATCCTGTTGGCTCCTTTTACACTTGTTGTGTCGCATATTTAAATAATAACAAGTTTTGTTCATGTAAGTCGGAAGTTCTCAAATGCAGAATGTTGTCTACACTCAGGCAGCTCTGCAAGAACTTTAAAAATCAGTAAAAATATAGAAATTGGTAAAATTATGACTTACAGCAGAACCCGTCTGACCTAAGTCAATAAGTCAACAAACAATATTATGACTCTGACCAGATATTTGATGTCAGCTTTCAATACTTGACATTTTTCACTGCTTGGTGCTAAGGACATATTCGGGTCAGTATCAAAAAAGTATTGACGTGTGATACCCAGCCCTGAGAGAAGGTGAGCTGTTGCATGTAAATAGAGCCTGTAAGCATCCGAAGGATTTGAGTTGCCTCAAATATTCCAGCAGTTCAAATAAAAGTTTTCCGTCAGTCTAACGTTGCATCTGGACACTGCTTCTGGCATCTGGACACTGCTTGACATCCCGCACATCATATTCTTTATACATTTTATAAGTCCATTATAATTGTGTTATTGTCTTTCAATGTTGTACTGTGTAAATTGCGTAAACACAACATCCATTGCATGTTGTCTGTCTTGGGAGAGAGATCCTTCCTCTGTTGCTCTCCCTGAGGTTTCTTCCTATTTTTCCTCCCTTTAAAGTTTTTTTTTTTTTAGGGAGTTGTTCCTTATCCGATGAGAGGGTCTAAGGTCAGGATGTTGGTTTGCTGTTAAGCCCACTGAGACAAATTTGTAATTTGTGATATTGGGCTACACAAATAAAATTGATTTGATTTTTTGATTTGATTTAACGTTGTTACTTGGTAATTGTTGGAACTTGTGTCCTGTAATAATAATGACATTACAGGTAATACTGTTGTCTGCATTTAATACTAGGTTTCATATGGTAGCATTGGAATTGTAATAATCACAAACAAGCTCAGACAACCTGGAGAAAGGGACCTATTTTCTGACCAAAGGAGAGTGGAAACAGTTCAACAATGAGGGGGACACTTCTGGCGCACTATATCCGTGCAGGTGTCACAACATGTTGACTAATAATATAATAACTCTACTGGCCTAAATATTTAAGCCTTATAAATACTCAGAAACTGAATATAATTGTGTTGTACACCTACTTAACAGAACCTAGATTTTGCCAGAAATTGAGCTTCAGCAAATATCTTGGCAATCACCTTGACAGTCCTAAGTGTTAAGAGGCTCTCCAAAGTAAATTTAACCTTAATGTGTGTTAAGTGGCACTCAGGAAGATAAGAAAACAGAGATAGTGTGTACATGCTGATCTAACTAATAACGAAATACCTGACAAGTCCCTGGTTCCTAGTAAGATCGGGGAACTCTACTTTGTTAGGTTGATAATTTGAAGTGACATCTCTATTTGTGCCTGCTCCAGTATACTGCCCGATTTATTCCAGTGCTGTACAACCATCAGAAAGCGTGGTTCCAGAATGCATGTTCCTAGTGTCCTTACAATGCCAAAAAGACATGGATGTGTACATGTGTGTATGTGTGCATGTGTGGTGTTTTTGAGAGCCAAATAGCATCTGTTTATTGTTAATATTTGATATATATGCTCAGCAAAACCAATTATCCAATAAGCCCGAAAGCAAGCTTGCATGGGACTGTTCAGGAATCAAACAGTCAAAAGTCAGTTTTTTTTATTTATTTACTTTTTTTCTGCACCTCTTTTATACAATCATACTATAGATCAGTGTTTTCCAATCGAGTCAAGGACCCCCTATCCTGCAGATTTTCTCTGTAACCTAGGCCTGCTTGTAGTTATTTAACCAATCAGCACTTAACTATGCCAGCTTTGGCCAACCTGACATAATTAAGGGCTATAATATGATTGCTTGAGTAGTTACAAGCAGGTGTACCTATTGAGGCTTACAAAGAAAATCTTCAGGATCAGGGTCCTTGAGGACTGGATTTGGGGAAACTGTCTATAGATTATTTTATTGATATTGCTTGTCATTGCAATTTGCTTTAGCAGGAACTTAAAGCAGTTTGATGACACACCGAGGGACGTGCAGGAGAGTAATCAGTTATCATGGTGTTATTGTGTAGATTGAAACGTTGCCAAGAAATCAGAGGATGGCCATCGTCTCCATTAATGAGTGCTGCTGTTCCTCCTTTGCCAAAGACAGTGTGCAAAAAAATGTGGTAGATTGTGAAACATCAAACTTTAACCCGTTATCATTTCTTAAGTCAAAATGTTGAAGCTATGTTTTATTATGCAGTCCCATTCTCCACTATGACACAGTAACTTACGGTTGCGGTACTTTGAAAATATTTTGTACACAACAGATGTCCTCCTAGGGGAAAAGCAAGTGAATGTATGTATTTTAAAGTTGCTGGACGTTTAAGTACACCAAAATGGGACAACTGCCAGCAGCCATACCAACATGTACCCTGGCTCTGTTGAATGACAGAAGCTAAGCAGGTGTGGGCTTGGCTAGTACTTGGATGGAAGACCTCCTGGGAAAATGAGTTGCTGCTGGAAGTGGTGTTGTTGAGCCAGTAGGGGGCAGTCTTCCCTCTGGTCCCAAGAATAAATAAATAATGATAATAGCAATAAAAAAAAAATCCCAATGCCCCAGTACAGTGATGGGGACACTGCTGTAGGAGATGCCGTCCTTCAGTTGAGATGTTAAACCGAAGTCCTGACTCACTGTGGTCATTAAAGATCCCATGGTACTTATCGCAAAGAGTAGTGGGTTCCCCGGTGTCCTGGCAAAATTCCCAACCTGGCTCTCTCCATCTGGCCACCTAATCACCCCCCCATGTAATTTGCTCAATGGTTCCTCCCTCTCCACCTCAAGTTGATGTGTGGTGAGTGTTCTGGTGCAAAATGGCTGCCGTGCATCACCCAGGTGGTGCTACACATTAGTGGTGGTTGAAGTGAGTTTTCCCCTTCACTTTGAAGTGCTTTGGGAGTCAAGACAAAGCGCTATATAAAAGTAATCCATTATTATTATTAACTTTTTTTGTTGTTTATTATATACTTAGGGCTGTGGTAGGCAACTTTGGAAAAGTGAGCAAATTTGGCATATCACCCTACCAAACAAAAATCATCTATGCACACAAAAAAAACCCTTTTTCAGTCAATCTCTTAGTACCTCAACAATGTTGTGGAGCACTTTTGTACTTATAGGTGAAGTATTCATAAATATCGCAATGTTCAAATTCATGTCAGTGCACCTGTAACATACTGATGACATAAATCAGAGGACAGCAGCATACAGAAGCTTGATTTATACAATACTTTTGAAGACAAATTTACGGTGTGCTTCATAGTAAGGAAAAAAATTGTATAGACCAATACATATGTCAAAAAACAAAACAAAACAGACAAGATATGAAGAAGGATGATAAAATTCAATAGAAAGTCAACAAGAGAGAAATAATTCAAAAGACAGGGATTGTAAAAAGGGGAAAATATAAACATAAACTTTATGAAGGGATTTAAAAGAAACTGCCTTTGCCAACCAAAGCTCTTCAGGTAATGCAGTCCACATCCAGGGCCGCCTGAAAGCAAAATGCCTTAGTCAAGACAGGAGATCCCAGCCAGAGGGATCTGGACACCTAGCAGGCTCAATAAGTGTTCAGAGTGCAGGAAAATTAAGTTGGAGTCATTTCTGTGTGTGTGTGTGTGTGTGTGTGTGTGTGTATGTGTGTGTGTTGTGTTCGCTTTTTGTTCATCCTGCAATTCGATATCATTTTTTTCCACTAGAATAATATATCGCACCATTTCAATAACAATACCAATTCACAAATCCCTTTGTTGTTGTTGTTGTTGTTTTATATTTCCCCTTGTTCTCCCCAGTTGTATCTGGCCAGTTACCCCACTCTTCTGAGCTATCCCAGTCGCTGCTCCACCCCTTCTTGCCGATCTAGGGAGGGCTACAGACTACCGCATGCCTCCTCCGATGCACGTGGAGTCGCCAGCCGCTTCTTTTCGCCTGACAGTGAGGAGTTTTGCCAGGGGGACGTAGTACATGGGAGGATCACGCTATTCCCTCCCCCCCCAACAGGTGCCCCGGCCGACCAGAGGAGGCGCTAATGCAGCGACCAGGACACATACCCACATCCGGTTTCCCACCTGCAGACATGGCCAATTGTGTCTGTAGGGACACCCGACCAAGCCGGAGTAACACGGGAAATCCCTCTTTTTTACATTTAAGGGATACGTCATTATTCATTTAGAGGATTTTCTTTTACCCACGCAGAAAAAAAAGACGACAAAAATAACACAAGAAATTCACCCCAGTCTGACCTTGATAGAAGGGATCTGCTTTTCCAGCACCAAAACACAAACATGAGGAGGTAGATACAGTAGTGACGGTAGCCATCAGGTCTTAGCCACCTGAATAACTCACTATGGTGTTTAAAATTGAATGTATGCACAAGTTGTTGGCCAACTGCTCAACTGTGTGGTGTCCACCTTGGATGGCACTGACTGCTAAGTTTCGGTGTACGCATTACCCAAGTGACAAACTTGGGTTACAGTCCCATTTTAAGATTCATAAAACCGGTACTGGACTTTAAAATGGCTCTAAAAAATTAAAACGACGTCCTTTCTTTCAGCAGAGAAAAACAAGGCCCACACCGCTGTGCGAACGCGAGTTAGAGCACCTAAACTTTCCCATTTACATCAAGTTGTTTGATCACCATTGAAGAGAGTACTTCAACATCACTGTCAAGCTTACATACATACACAAACACACACACAAAAGACCTGAACGGGTTGATTCATATGTAAAAGCTGTCAACATACAAACACACGCATATGCTTGTGGACCGCCACCTGTCCCGCCATCTGAGACAAGAGGCGAGCATCAGAGAGCGATGCAGCATTAGCATATGTTTCATGTCCAGCGGTGTTGGGGCTGCTTTTTGTGTTGCACTGGATGAATACACTTTCCCACTGCCACGCCAAGCAAGGCCCCACGAGATTTAACTTTCTCTGTGTATCTGCGTGTGTGTTTCTATGTGCGTGGTGAATGACCGGCTAACAGCTTGTGCTAAACGAGAACCGCTGATGAAAACGCCACGCCACGGCTTCTGCGAGACGGAAAGAGAGCTGGGTTACGCTCAAGAACGCCCGATTATAAAACATATGAGAAGTGGAACTTGGGTGAGAACGGGTCGAGCGGCTTCCGGTTTGGATCTCCTCTATTCCTTGGGTTCCAACTTTATTTTTTTATTAGTCTTTTACCATCCCTGCCCATCGTTCCCACGTAAAAGTCATATCACACCAATATGAAGCCAATGGTGTGATGCACCAAATGCACATTTTCAAAGTGAGGCTTTGGTAAAAGTTCAAAACTCCCAGAGTCCGCGGTGGTGTAGCGGTCTAAGCATCGGCTTTGTGTCGATGCAGTTGCCCACCGGGGGCCAGGGGTTCACGCCCCGGTCTCGTCAGATACGACTATGGCCGGACTCGATGAAGCAGCAATATCGGCAACGCTGTCTTCGGGAGGGGGGCGGAGTCGGCTTGTGTTCGTCACATGAATGCATCTGTGTGTGTCGGAAAAAGCAGTGGTTCGGCCTGGATTCACCTTGTCACGAAAGTGGCGAGGCGTCTCCTTCGAGACTGCCGGCCGGAGAGATGCAGTTGGCGAACGCATGTACGAGGGTGGGTGTTTGAATTAAAATATGGGGATCAATTGGCCACTAAGTTGGGAGAAAAAGGGAAAAATCAGAATTTAAAAAAAAAAGTTCAAAACTCCCACACAACTTTGTATTTGAGTTATTTTTCCATGTACTGTAAGTCAGTATATATATTTTCATATACGGTAAATCAGTATATAGAAAACACAGGTAGAAGACAGACTGGTCACAGTCACCAGGAGAACAGACCGTGTTGGTTGTGCTGATTTCTATTTGTTAGGCTTGGACAGCGAGTGGTTCTGGTGAACGCAGATTCAAAGTAGCCAAACATTAGGTTGGCATAATCTCTTTACCCTCATCCGTTTGTCTTTCTCCTCTCCTCTTCGATGAACAGATAGCTTTATTTGTTGGCTCTTCACTGTGTCAGTAGTGAGGAGAGACAGTTTACACAAAATGTGATGTTTCGAAGGGGAAAAGGCTGAATGGAAACACGAAGCGCCACAATGATGAGGTCCTAGTGCAAGTTCAGCAGTATGATTGGTAGGGTGAGAAAAACAAAAGGCTTCTCATGACCTTGTTTTTTAGCCTTTTTGCTGACGGAGAAGTGTAGATAGTGAGATAACGAGGAAAGAGAGTAGGGAATGACATGTGACAAAAGTCCCGAATGGGACTTGAACCCTCGACTATGCGATATAAGACCTGAACCTATGCAGTACAGATTACCAGCTGAGTCAACAGGGGGGCATCCCTCCCCCGGGGCATCCCCCCCCACCCCCAGTTTCACGTTTAATACAAGCAGTGAGGCGGGAGGATGACAAGAAAGGAGAAGAAGAAAACAGGGAGAGGAAAAAAATACTTTGTGACTCATTAAAGACGTCATATCATGTTTTGGGTTTTTTTTCCCTTTACTTAAGTGTGCTATATAGTTGGGAGGTGCAGGTAAAATGTCTACCATTACCAAGGCCAAATTCCACACCAAAGGGAGTTATTCTCTCCCGACAGAAAACACTGTCTGAAATGCCTCGTGTGTAGTTCAGCATTTTCTACTGTTACTTATCTATGACACTATATGACACATTATCATGATGCCCGTGTAGTGGCTAGTTTGGCCCACCCTCAAACAAAGTTTGGTAGAGCGGACGGGCCACAGATTTTGGCACAACACTGGGATGAGTTTGGTTTGCGTGTACCAGTGTAGAGAAGATGCCGTTTTCTTTGGTGCTAAGGCAAATTCCCTTTGTATGGACTTCAAACAAAATGAAGAATCAGCAGGTAAACTTCCTTTTTACCTCTATTCCTCACCAGTACAACCCCAACCTTTTACATTCCCTTCACTTTACTGGGGATTGCTCCCTGAATCAGGCACAGTTCAATGCTGGATTTTCGAATTGTTCACCTTTTCTACAGAAGGCACCACACAACTTTGGATATAGTTTCTTTTTTCGGGCCAACAGCCGTATGCCAACGTGTTTGTTCATGCAGGATTTTCAGCTAGGCTAGTGCTAAAAGACAATGTTGTGCCATCTGTAAAGGGCCATGTTGAGGCGTCAAAAGTGCAAGCTGTAAGTAACAATACATTCCTGAAATGTTTGTCTTGTATTTATAATTGGACCAAATGGGTTGTGAATAGTTTCAGTGCAAACAATGAGCATATACAGTGAAGCTAAAGTTATTGAGGGAGCTAACAGGGTTTGCTCAAAACAATAAAGCCATGTACCGAGCAGTCTGATACATGCCTTTATTTCAAACATACTACTACTACTTTCAGCGGCTCCCATTAGGAGTTGCCACAGTGGATCATCCATTTCTTCCTGTCTTCTGCATCTTCCTCTGTCACACCAGCTATCTGCATGTCCTCTCTCACCACATCCATAAACCTCCTCTTTGGCCTTCCTCTTTTCTTCTTCCCTAGCAGCTCCATATTCAGCATCTTTCTCCCAGTATACCCAGCATCTCTCCTCCACACGTCCAAACCATCTCAATCTTGTCTCTCTTGCTTTGTCTCCAAACCATCCAACCTAAGCTGTCCCTTTAATATACTCGTCCCTAATCCTGTCCTTCTTCGTCACTCCCAATGAAAATCTTAGTATCTTCAACTCTGCCGCCTCCAGCTCCTCCTTTCTTTTCATCAGTGCCACTGTCTCAAGACCATATAACATAGCTGGTCTCTCAACCATTTTGTAAACCTTCCCTTTAATTCTTGCTGGTACCCTTCTGTCAAAAATCACCTCTGACACTCTTCTCCTTCTTCAGTGGTTGTGAAAATAATGCCATGATTTTGAGCGGGTATGTTTGAAATAAAGGTATTGGGGTGTTGTATGAGGATGTCGGGAGTTCCTCTGGGTGCTCCGGTTTCCTCCCACAGTCCAAAGACATGTAGGTCAGGTGAATCAGCCATACTAAATTGCCCCTAGGTATGAATGTGTGTGTGTGTATGTCGGCCCTAGCTACATCTCCTTTATCTTCTGACAGCACACATTTTCCACTTCAGTCGGTATTTTAGCGCATTTCCCACACATACACCAATTAACAGGGGCATATATAGAAAACTTGTTATATACAGCTTGTGATTGATGCCCACCATTACGTCACACAATAAGCATGAATGAGTGTAATATTTACCAGAGACATCATGCTGTAATCTTTGTTGCTGCGGATATTCGTGCTGTCCATTCTCATATTCCGGATCATATTTGGGCTCAAACATGTACGGATGGATTTGAGAAGTTGCCATTTCCAATCAAGAATGAGAAATTATGCCACTAAGTAGGTTTATAATTTGCTTACGGAACCTCCTATGTTGGTGTTGTTTCCAACTCTGTTTTGCCGTTGAGCTCTGTGTCCCCCTGAGGAAGAGGTGGTGCTAAAAGCACTGACTGCTTCCTTCTGGCAGGCTTCTGGAATTTGGCCTATCAGAAGAAAGCAGTGGGCTTTGCGGAAGGAGGGCTTTAAAGACACAGCTAAAACAAGCTAAAATAACTTTTTTTTTTCCAGACAGAGGACGAACTGGGGGGGCTGCATAAAGGGCCTGTATAAGATAAATAAGTTGTTTTCTGTGGGTTTTTTTTTACTGTGAATCATGCAAAGCTACTCTAGTGGAGCTGCAGAATAAAAACACAGAACTGGAATGAGCGTGATATGGCCACTTTAAATATGAGGAATGTGCACTAATGCATTCTTTTTCACTCAATCCCCACCGTGTGGCATAGGCAGGCAAGCAGGGCGCCTGAGATAATGCTAAATTGCATAGAATTTTAATGGGCTTGACAGCGAGGGATCAGAGAGTATTAATCCATGGCTTTGTCGTACCGCGGTCTGCTAATGTGGCCCTTTACCAGGCTATTATAGCCTCACTCAAAGACACTGACAAATGGAGAATAAATAGGAGAGAGATAGCCAGCATATTCACTTTGAGACACCACTGTCAGTATGTATGTGTGGTATTATATTTGTTTAGAATATAAAGTACAGAGTTTAAGCATCTGAAATGACAAAACTGGAGGAACAATTAAAAAAACAAAAAAAAAACAAATAACAAAATGCCGGATACAGAAAAACCCACAGGGCTTAGGAAAATGTCTAAAAAAAAAAAACAAGCACCAGACAAATGCATTTGAACTGAGTAACAAAACTAAATGCTGGCAACCAGGAATACGAAACTAATAAAATAAATGGCAATCAACCTAATGAAGAAAATTAAAAACAATGTTTGACACATCTGCCTGTAACTGAATTGGTATTCATGAGAAGGAAGTCTTAATCCTCAGTACAATGGAATTACTTGACTTATATTAATACAAATGCTAATGCGATCACTGATGCAAATGCTAAAACACTAAAATGAACAGACTCAGAGTATTGAGGTGTTTAAAAAGGGTTTCATGAAAATAAAACATGTTCATGCAAACTTTATGAAAACATGTCTATAAGTATGTATTGTTAAAAGTAATTATAAGCACTACACTGATCAGAGCCTCTAGCATTTTTGCTTTGATTTAAATATGCCACTTCACACCATGGTTATGAGAGGTTAAAATATCTAACCTAAAATTAATCCCAATTGACAGGCAAGAAAAAATATAGGCTACATTTATCTTTATATGATTCTGCGGTATGTTTAATGTCAAAGTCTTGTCAAGGCTTAACCTGCCTCATCACAAACACTCGAGAGTCCTGCCCTACTTGCCACAGCCTGTCTTCCTGTAATGATTCGGATTGGAGTGATACAATGTGTATCATTAACAATGCAATTAAAGGCTAATGAGCTTTGAGGAATAACATGGTCGAGGAAAGTGTCAGCCAAAGAAGTGAACCTTTAAGGTAAACCACATATGATAGCAAGTGCAGAAGAAATAGAGCCAGCAATGGAGACTGAAACGTTTCACTTTCAACAGCAATAATAATAACGAATAATGCATTTTATTTAAAGGCACCTTTCTTGACACTTAAAGTCACTTTACATCAAATACAATAGAACAAAGCAGTAAAAAAAAACATTAGTGCGATCAACAACACACAATAAGCAATAGAGCACACATCAGCAGGATTTAAAAAAGATGAATTTGATGCTGTTAAAGTGAGTATGCTAGTTTAAAGTGGGTTTTAAAAGCAGTTTTGAATTCTGTAATGGAGTTCAGTATGCAGATGTGATGAGGAGTGGAGTTCCAGAGTTTGGGTGCAGCAAAGGACAAAGCCCTGGCACCCATTGTACTGAGGTTGATGGCTGGTAGTGCCAACAGACCTGCTAGTGACGACCACAGGGAGCGAGATGGAGTGTAAATCTGAAGGAGGTCTGTCAGATAAGCAGGGGATAGATTATGAAGAGCTTTGAATGTTAATAATACAATTTTAAAGTTAATCCACTGTGAAACAGGAAGCCAGTGTAATTGAATCAGCAGGAGAGAGACATGTTCAATGGACTTTAAACATGTAATAATCTGTGCTGCTGAATTCTGGATGAGTTGAAGTCGGTGAATAAGTTTGTTGGGGATGCCTGCCAGGATCACACTGCAGTAGCCATGCATTAAGTGACCAAAGCATTGACTAAGACTTCCATGGAGTGTTGTGTTAAAGCAGGGTATAGTCTGGAGATGTTTCGCAAATGGAAAAAGGCAATTCGGAAGACATTGTTTATATGACGGAAAAAGGAAAGGGTACTATCTAGGATAACATCAAGGCTCTTAGCCTGAGAGAAGACAGGTATGGTGGCTCCAGCAAAGTGGAATGAGCAAATATTAGTTTTTGAGAGAATAGATTTAGTGCCAATGAGGAGTAGCTCAGCTTTAGTACTGTTGATTTTCAGATAATTGTTAGTCATCCATATCTGTATATCATGGAGACAAGCAGTGAGGGTACTGGAGGGGACAGTGGAAGTGGGCTTGGTGAACACACACATAAAGTTGTGTATCATCAGCTTAACAGTGGAAATAGATACCATAGTTCCGGAAAATGTTGCTAAGAGGGACGAGGTAAATAATAAACATGAGTGGCCCCAACACTGAACCTGTGGAACTCCATGAGGAACTATCAAACTTTGAGCGGTAATTTTGAATGTGTACAAACTGTGTCCTGTCTGTAGGAAGCAAATCACTGATACACAGTGCCCCCAACTCCAGTGCTAGCCAGACGATCCATGAGGAGCTGATGGGATATAGTATCAAAGGCTGCGGTGAGGTCAAGGAGGATGAGGATAGAGAGTAGACTGGAGTCAGCTGCACGAAGGAGGTCACTGGTGATCTTAACCAGGGTTGTTTCTGTCCTATGTTTGGAGCGAAAGCCAGATTGGAATTGTTCGAAGAGATTATTGTTAACAAGATACATCTGGAGTTGAGATGCAACTACCCTCTCAAGGATTTTGGCGATGAATGGTAAATTGCAAATAGGCCGATAGTTGTTTTGGCTATTACAACCTACATTAGGATTTTCAGAGTTGGTCTGATTATTGCAACCTTCAGTGAAGGGGGGACTGTACCAGTGCACAGAGAGGAGTTGATGATGGAGATTATCAGGGAGATGATAGAGGGCAGGCATGTTTTAACTAGGGTTGTAGGAATTGGATCCAGGTGATATGTGGAGGTGCTAGACTTAGTAATCAGTTAAAAATTTGATTTTGAGTTGGAAGACTGAAGTCACATAGGAGAGTGGATGGGGACAGTTTGATGGCGATTGCTGATGATAAGTCAGTCTGCATGATGTCAGCAGAGGCTAGCTGCTCATGAATGGTACTAATTTTGGAGTTGAATAACTTAAAAAAAAAGCAGAGCATTGCTCATTAGAAAGGTTACTGTTCATACTGGTTACAAGTGGGTTTAGTAACCTTTTCACAGTGGAGAAGAGAGTTCTAGCATTCCCTTCAACTGTACTGATGATATTTGCATAATAGGATGTTTTAGCTGTTGAAAGAGCATTTTTGTAATGGAATATATGATCTGAATACATTTGTTTCTGAACAGCAAGTCCAGTCTTGGTGCAAAGCCTCTCAAGGCGCCAACCTATAGCCTTGAGTTGACGTAGTTCAGGTGCGTAGGTAGGATGAAACCCACTGCAGGGTGTGTCTTTATGCATGCTCAATAATCCAAGTAAGAAAATCAAAGAAAGCTGAATCAGTTCATCTGGATACGTTTATTGACAGATAAGTTTGAATGATGAAACGAATCTGTCAATAAACATTGTATCCAGATGAAGTGATTCAACTTTCTTTGAACCACTGCAGGGTAGTCCCAGATACACTGTTACATCATCAAGAAAGTCAGGGGATGAGGGGAGTAACAATAAAAATTAACCCAGGGAAAAAGAAGCGAGGAAAACAGAAGTATAAGGAAAAATTTGGAATTTATTAACAATATAACTCAAATGTCAATTAATTATGACAAAGGCCACAAAAACAATAACAGAAATATAGTCAAAGAAGTGTGAATCAGTTCATCTGGATACAACGTTTATTGACAGATACGTTTCATCACTCAAGTAAGTGACATCTTCGGTCTTCAGTCATCTTCAGTCTTTACACTGATGCCACTTTGTTGAGTGATGAAACGTATATGTCAATAAACGTTGTATTCAGATGAACTGATTCAACCTTCTTTGATTTTCTTACCTGGTTTACTGAGCATGCATCAAGACAACAGAAACATAGCTTTCTAAAAAAAAAAAAAAAAAAAAAAGCTGGTCTAGTTATATTGGCTATATGCCAAAAACAATTGAACTTTAAAATCAAAAGACTAAATCTGCTAATAAACAACCTACCTCCAAAAGGGAGTCAGACTACTGACCCCGGTACATCACAGCTCAAGTAGTTAAAGTGATTCTAACATCAAAATCTGAAAATTCCTATTGATAGGCTATGTTCCGAGTTGGAATGTGACCACGGAGAAATTCAGTGGCCAAAACAGCACATCTGCGGCCACTCGAGAGAGCTCTGTGATTGACTGCAGATGGTGTCCAATGTCAAATTGTGCTGGTGGATACGTGGACACCAGTCAATTTGCATATAGTCCGTAGTGAGATGCTATCAAACCACGGAAAAGCTGTTCTTTCACCCCCTCCTGCTAGCTACTTGGCTAGAGTTTGTGCTATTTTGCTGAGACTTTATTGTCGATCTTGCTACGACGTATTGCTATCTATCTATATAGTTATCTATCTGTCTGTCTATCTATATATCTATCTATCTATCTGTCTATCTATTTATCTAAATATCTATCTAACAGTTAGTTGTATCACCGAATCTTCCTCCTCGAAACTGTAATCCTCGCAGAGGATCTCCCTCTCACTATCCAACATTTTTTGTAAATAACAAGTGACAAGCGGTACCGAGCCCCACCCACCCAAGAAGACGGTAGCCAATAGCTTTGAATTCTTAAAACCACACCTATTTTCGGTTGTGATTCAAACTTCCAATGTTAAAAAATGTGTTCAGGAAGGGCATGTCAGTCTCCCTTTAAATAGGCTTGCAACACATAGATTCAAGACTGCCGAATGGCCAACTGGCCCCCTCTGCATATTCCTCCAAGTCTTTATACTCCAGGCCCCGATTGAATACCAGTGCAACCAACCACTCATGATAGTTCTAAGGGGGGGGGGGGTGTACTTAGAGAGAGACACAGGAGGGAACAGAAAGAAACACATGACACTATGGCCGTGACGTGCATTGATCCAGTTCCTCAATTTATCCGTTAGAACAGCATAATCAGTCAGACATTCACCTTGTGATACTAATGTGGGCAGTTCAAACATGATATTTCTGATTTCTCAAGAAGCAGATATTAATTTGACCAGTTGAAATATCGAAGCCGCTAGCATCCAGAAACCAAGTTGCAGAGGGCAAGCGATGCATGAAGTTGGTAAATTTGGCTCAACAATGCATTTTAATAGCTTGAAATTGTCAGCTGTCAACATAGTATACATAAATTTTAAACAATTGTCAAGACAACTGTTTACAATTAATGATGTAATCTGCCCTGCCTATCACCCTGTTGGTGTGATGTTGAAAAACTCCTTTTTGGTGATGTCGGAGTGGTTGATTTCCACCCGAGTTTACTAGTTGGAGCTTCGACACTGAGTGGCATTTAACTGCACTTTTCTTCAAGGGAGATCTTTCCAAGTTTCCTGGAACACAGCATCAACCCTCAGTACAAAAATGTTGAGGCTACAAATGTTTTTGGTCCAATTTGGGTCCTCTTACATTAATCTTCCTAACTAATCTACACCAGACCTTTGCTAGTTTAGGAGACAGTAAAGCATACCGTCACTAACATCTTACTAACTTTCTTGTTTACCTCTTCCAGCACACTCTAATCAAAATGAAACAAACAAAAAAACCCCTGAAAATAATGATAAAATGGAAACACACTAAAATCCTTTTGCGCTCATCTCCCTCAGTATTGCCACAAGCAACTGGCGATGTAAGCTTTATTTGCTATGATAAATTGATGATTATTTTCAAAAAAAGTTTGTTCAAAACCAAGAGATGGAAAGAGAAAGATTGAGGCCGAGACATATGAATTTTCATAAAGAGAGGGAAGACATTTCAGCTTGCTGTGTTGCAGCGAGGGTAATCATAGATTATTAACATTTATATTGAAAGATGGAGCCCCATTAGAAAGCAGCTGGCGAATTGCATTTGGTGAGGCCTGTGTGTGCTTTTGTGGGTGTGGGTTTTTGTGTGAAAAACATTTGGTTTATTATGACATGGCAAAGTCAGGTTATTTTATTTAGCAAGTCAATATTAGCACCTTAGGGTAATTTACATGGGACTATTTATGAAGCTGAACACACCATCCCTGTGCAGTTGTTAGGAGAGAATGGTTTTTCATATGAATTTGAGAGAACAACAAAGACATCTTGGTGTGTCTGTGTGTGTAACCGGTCTGGGACTACAGTAGAAATAGACACGAGAGACAGGAGCTGTGAACTGTGCATATTTTATTCTGGTTTAAGTAACAAATTATGCATGCCCAGTGCTAAGTTCAGTCTTCTTTGCAAGGGTAAGTCAATAGTCTATAAATAAAGGCTCCCCTGTCAGGAAATCAAAAGTCGAGTACGCATTCTGCACCTCTCCCTTTGTCAATTGGGAAATATTTGTGCCCCATTGACCGACTAGACCGCTCCTGCTTCTTTGGGTAGAAAACCAACACTCAAACCCAGCCCGAGCTGCCCCACAACCAAGCTCCCCAACTTAGGTAGAGGTACCACACAAACAACAATCAACCTCAACCCCTCCATTTCCCCCACACTGTAAGGGTCATCGGTGGTTGCGGCAAGTGTGCAGGCAAGATATACAACTGAGCTGTGGAAAAGACCACTTGTAAGACAAGAAATATATGATGTTGTATATACTTTCAATTTTTTTTTTGGTGGGGGGGAGATTTTCCCCCTTTTTCTCCACAATTGTAGCCAGCCAATTGATTACCCCACTCTTCCAAGCCGTACTGGTCGCTGCTCCACCTCCTCTGCTGATCCAGGGAGGCCTGCAGACTACCACATGCCTCCTCCGATACATGTGGAATCGCCAGCCGCTTCTTTTCACCTGACAGTGAGGAGTTTCGCCAGGGGGATGTAGCGCATGGGAGGATCAAGCTATTCCCCCCAGTTCCCCCTACCCCCCCCCAAACAGATGCCCCGAGTGACCAGAGGAGGCGCTAGTGCGTCGACCAGGACACATACCCACATCTGGCTTCCCACCTGCAGATACGGCCAATTGTGTCTGTAGCAACGCCCGACCAAGCTGGAGGTAACACAGGAATTCGAACCGGCGATCCCCATGTTGGCAGGCAACGGAATAGACTGCTATGCTACCTGGACGCCCCTAGAATTTGTTCATTTTTTGATATAATAATAATAATGGATTACATTTATTATAGCGCTTCATCTTGACACCCAAAGTGCTTCACATTGAAGGGGACAACTCACCTCAACCACAACCAATGTGTAAGCACCCACCTGGATGATGCATGGCAGCCATTTTGCACCAGATATGCTCAATCACAAATGTATTGTATTTCAGAGCCCCCTCTATGGGCATAGATAAACCCATCATACCAAGTTTATGTAACAATTGCGAGAATTTTTGTATGCTCTTTTTAACTTGCTCCAGCATGAACTTGAACTAGAGATTTGGACTTGGACTTTGATTTGAGACTGGGGGAACAGACTTGGGTGAGGGATTAATTATTAGTAGAAGGTGTGCAAATTGGTGAAATTGGCTAATGTTGTGCTAGGTTTTCAAGAAAACTGGCATACACCTGGTTCGTTATGGCAACTGATTGAGCACCACTTAGTAGAATAAGTTTACATCATCTCACCTGCTTCAATCCTACAACGCCAACCCCCCCAATCCCCCAGAAGACAGCACACTAGGCATTTAACAGAATCCAATATTAATTTTTACAAGCTAGCATGTTTTATTACGTACCCCAATCTGTCAAGTCATTTTAATAATCCTGCTGTAAAAATACATCAACCTTTGACCCTTTCTACACACGAGTTAAACTGTACTTGGTGTTTTGCTCAAAGTTGAAATGTCTGTCAAAAGGCAATCAGTTTATATGTTCTCTCTAATATTCATTGGTAATAAGAATTCAAATTGGTATTCAAATTCACGATTCAGAATCCAAATCAGTATTCCCGGTCCAACAGTTTCACAGGTATGCAAGTTCTGTGCTTATTTTGAGGCTGTAAAAATTTGTCCACATTAGCCATTTCTGTAATCACTGATACACGTGGATCTTTGAAGACTTACATAAGGTATGAGGGTTGCAAAAAGCCTTTTGTTGCTGCATGCAAAAGTTAAGGAGTGAATATGGGGCTGTAAGAAGAAAACGGGCAGCCAAAATAAATTTTAAGCTGGGACTTTCAGTCTGAGCCATGAAACTTTCAGTACGATGGAGAATAAGAGATGTCCCAAGCAGTGTTGCTTGATGCTAAAAACTCTCAACTTTCTGCCACTGTGCATGTTCATGTGTTGGTTCAGTTTCTCTGAATTTGAATTAAATAATATGTAAGCTAATTTCCCTGTGGAGTCGACCAGTGCTCTTGGCTGGAGTCGGGAATGACGCTATTCTGTCTTCTGTATCCTCAGCATTGCCTTCAAGCCACCAAATTAGAGCTTTCTCTGGATCTCATCCTTCTCCTCTCCTCCCACTCCTCCACACTGCTCTCCCCTCTCTCATTTAGATCATCTTGCACTCTTATTTTTCTGTCCCTCTCTTATGCCCTCTTCCTCTTTCCTCTTCTTTGGGCCTCGTTATTAAACTCATCCTGACTCACTCAGTCCACCACCCCCTGCCCCCCTTCCTCTCCCCTCACTTACTTTTGGAACATTTCATACTCTCCCTCTCTCGTCGATTTATCCTCCACTCTTTCCTGTCCCCCTCAGTCCCACCCCTTTAATAAACATACAACACTTACAGCACATCAATATCTCAATGTCGATTACATGCAACTCCTGAAGGTGTATATTTGTTTGTGTGTCCTTGTCTGCGAGTGTGTGTGCGTGAGAAAGAGAGAGAGACGGAGCGAGGGGGGGGGATAAACCTCAGAGGTCTTGTTGATGCTGCAATTACAAATTGGGTGAACTCTGGAAGAAATGATAAGAGTTGGAGTCAATAGCTGTGGTTAAATGGACAGTTTTTTTCATTCTGATTGAAATCATTCTGATTGGAGATTTCGGGTCAACTGTTTAAATAGGATGTGATCTCACGCTGGAATGAGTCTACACAAATTTAGTCAATTATGTTGTCACCAACAAAGTTCCAGTGTTGGGCCCAATTATGAACGTCAGGAACAATGAACGGGCGTCTTTATCCCGTGTAGTGTGACATAATTGAAGAACAGTGATGTGGGGTCTGAGACACCCCACAAAATCCTGACAAAAGTCTAGTATGTCAGAATTTTTTATAGTTTCCTGCCTAGTCTGACATCTCCTATGACGTGTTCCTTGACATTGACCAACAGCATGGCAGAGTGCGCTCAGGTGCACATATGTAAACGTGGCAAAAGGAAAGAGCGATGCTGCTAATGCTGCTGTCTGGTGGAACAACGAAACTGAGGAAAGGTTCCGTGAGCAATGGCAGCAATACCCCTGCCTTTCTGATGTTTCCTCGAGAGAGGACCATGAAAGAGTCAAACAATATTGGCTAAATGCTGGCAACAAATAGTGGAGGCACTTCAGCAACCTGGTGAGAAGCAGGTGAAACTATGCTAGGTTATCAGTAGCATCATCCGCAACAGCGTCCACAATCGTTTATTCTTTCTTTCCTTTTTTGGAACACCAGACTGCCAGCATCACACATAGCGCTTCTGTAACCAAGACTGACAACTTCTTGAACCTCCTCCCCGACGACTTATGAACTTGTGCAAGGTCGGGGTCATACTTGTAGTGTTTCCAGTCTCACAGCCAAGACACGGCAAGAATTTATAGCACTATGATTGCCAAATCTGACATGGCGACCATTGTGAAAGACAAAAATATAGTGTAGTCTGGTCTGGTGTCCCTATGGACACAACTGACTGTATCTGCGGGTGGGAAGCTACACAATTGGCTGTGTCTGCAGGTGGGAAGCTGGATGTGGGTATGTGTCCTGGTCGCTGCACTAGCGCCTCCTCTGGTTGGTCAGTCGGGGCGTCTATTCAGGGGGAGGGGGAACTGTGGGGAATAGTGTGATCCTCTCATGCACTACATCCCCCTGGCAAAACTCCTTACCGTCAGGTGAAAAGAAGCGGCTGGCGAATCCACGTGTCGGAGGAGGCATGTGGTAGTCTGCAGTCCTCCCAGATCGGCAGAGGAGTTGGGAGCAGAGATCGGGACGGCTCGGAAGAGAGGAGTAATTGGCTGGATACAATTGGGGGGGTGATGCAGGGATTGGCGATCGTAAGCAAAGCCAGGAAAGCCCAGTGAGTGTTGGGTAGCCACAGTCAAATGACAATAGAGTCCGTTCATGAGTTAAACAATAATGGGCTGTATTTCCAGAAATCAGACAAAAAGCTCAGCGAGGAAGTATAAACAAAACTGTTGATCACGGCCACAGCTGAGTCCACATGGTTCTCGTCATATACAGCGCCAGCACTACAGAGACTTGAGTGCGATCAAGTCCATGCAACAATCGGTGATCCGATAAAATCCATAAAATAGTACAGACAAACCACAAAATCAATTAAAAGTTGTTTAAAGTTAAAAATTGAAAAGCAAGGAAGCAGAGCAACAAACAAACCGTCAGCTGACAACCGAAAATGATTCGGTAGGGCATGTGCAGAAAATACGAAGCCATACAATAATCAGTAAATCAGTAAGAAAATTTTTTTTGATCAGTTTATGAAAAGATTTAAACCCCTTTCAATCGGTTTGGGCCTGTTTACTCTGACTGAGGTGTTTATACGGAGCATTTTTATTCTGTAAATGCAGCAAATGTGTGTGTGTGTGTGTGTGTGTGTGTGTGAGAGAGAGAGAGAGAGAGAGAGAGAGAGAGAGAGAGAGAGCAGAGAAAGGGAAGTAGAAGTAGAAAGAGAAGAAGTAAAAGTAGAAAGAAAGAAATTAAGTTGACTGTCAACCATGCTGTCTGCTTGTGAACACCTGTGTGTTTGAGAGGTTGTAACGAGGAGAGAGATATGCGGGTACATCGTTGTGTGTGCACGCGTGAGTGTGTGTGAGCAATGAGAAGGGGTGGCGTAAATCTCAAGACAGGCATATTATGGTATTCTGCATGTCAGATTGCAAATGAACACCCAAGAACAAAGAGTAAGTGGAACAAGTCTCACAAGTGGGGCGTCCCGGTGGCTTGTCGGTCTATTCCGTTGCCTACCAACATGGAGATCGGCGGTTCAAATCCCTGTGTTATCTCCGGCTTGGTACAGACACAATCAGCTGTGTATGCGGGTGGGAAGCCGGAAGTGGGTATGTGTCCTGGTCAGCACTAGCGCCTCCTCTGGTCGGTTGGGGCGCCTGTTCAGGGGGTAAGGGGGAACTGGGGGGGAATAGCGTGATCCTCCCATGCGCTACGTCCCCTGGCGAAACTCCTCACTGTCAGGTGAAAAGACGCAGCCGGTGACTCCACATGTATGGGAGGAGGCATGTGGTAGTCTGCAGCCCTCCCCGGATCGGCAGAGGGGGTGGAGCAACGACCGGGACAGCTCAGAAGAGTGGGGTAATTGGCCGGATACATTTGGGGAGAAAATGGGGGGGGGGGGGCAAAACAAAAGAGTCTCACAAAATAGACACACACACACACACACACACACACACACACACACACACACACACACACACACACAGTCCACAGTGACATTCTTGTGAAATACACTGGACAGCATATTGAAATGTGAAGATGAGGGTGGCAGGCCCCTTGGCATGTCTGAAGTGAACCTAGGTATGTGTGTGTGAGTGTGTGTATGTGTGCACACGCATGTTGAGTCTACTTTAATTTCTGCAGATGGGAAACACAGCAAGGCACGTTTTCCTCGTCTCAATCACCCATCTTTTTTTTATTCATCCACTTATGACTGCCAGATAATGACATCAACATGCTGATGCACAACTTGTTGCTGTCTTCGACTGCACTTTTGTGTGTAAAACGGTTAGGGGGATAGGAAACAGACAAATTGTGTGGTGTGTGTGTGTATGCGTGTGCCAAACATGTGTGTTTGTAGTGAAAACGGTTGCGTCCTCTCCACATCCATTTCATGCATAAACTGCCAGGCTCCGGTGACAGCGACACTGTTGGTGACCTGATCCTGAACTGCAGAAGGGAGACGTCACCTTTATTTGGCTTCCCACGATTAAATAAACATGATCGACTACGATATTAAAGTTTAAAATGTGTGCTCCGCTCATGGAACGCTCCGCTGTATATCAAATCAAGCGCATCCTAAACTAACTGCCTGACCAATCACAGCTGTTCCCTTTAAGTGCCAACCCTGCGGCGGCAGCCCGTGCAAAAATGTTCTAGTTGTTGTGGCTGCGGTCCAGAGTAGACGAGTAAGGGCAAAACCAATCTCAAATGTCTGGAGCAGAGGGCCAAGAGCGAGTCCCTTGAAACGGATCATCATCCCTTCGAAATATTTTGGATTTAGGGCAAGTGATGTCAACCAAGAACAAGCTATATGCAAAGAGTGCCGTAGAATTGTGTGTGTGCCACAAAGCAACACAACTAATCTTTCCAATCACCTGAAAAAATACCACAAACTGCAGTACGATGAATACTACAGTTCCTGCAGAAGACATGAAGAAACGGAAATGGATGATCTGCTGTGGCGACCCCTAACGGGAGCAGCCAAAAGTAGTAGTAGTAGTAGTAGTAGTAGTACTACTAGGATGAATGCATGAAGGCCAAGAAGAATAACATTGCTAACGTTAGCTCACCTTGTCCGACATCAACTCAGACATCCATAACAGGGGGCATCCGGGTAGCGTGGCAGTCTATTCCGTTGCCTACCAACACGGGGATCTCTGGTTTGAATCCCTGTTTTACCTCCAGCTTGGTCGGGTGTCTCTACAGACACAATTGACCGTGTCTGCGAGTGGGAAGCTGAATGTGGGTACGTGTCCTGGTCGCTGCACTAGCGCCTCCTCTGGTCGGTCGGGGTGCCTGTTCAGGGGGGAGGGGGAACTGGGGGGAATAGCGTGATCCTGCCACGCGCTACGTCCCCCTGGTGAAACTCCTCACTGTCAGGAGAAAAGAAGCGGCTGGCAACTCCACATGTATCAGAGGACACATGAAAGTCTGCAGCCCTCCCCAGCTCGTCAGAGGGGGTGGAGCAGTGACCGGGACAGCTCAGAAGAGCGGGGTAATTGTCCGGATACAATTTTGGGGGGGGGGGGGGGTCCAAAAAAGAAAAAAAAAAGACATCCATAACGGCAACCCTGTACAGCGCGTCACCGTACCCATCAAGCTCCCAAAGGCGGACTGAAATAACCGATTCAATCGCCTTCCATTTGGCCAAAGACACGTGTCCAATTAAAACGAAGGCTTCGGGAAAATGGTCAACACACCAGACAAAAGATATGTGATCCTCTCATGCGATTATTTTTCCAAAGTGGCATTACCTGCGCTGTACACAAAATATGGAGGGGAAATAGAGAGGGATGTTATAGCTGTCCAACACTTTGCGACTACCACTGACCCATGGGCAAGCAGAACAATGGAGGCCTACCTGAGCCAGGCCATTCATTACATCGACGGTGATTTTAAAACAAATGGTCGATGCTTGCAAACGTTATTTTCCCCACAAGACCGCACAGAATTATTTTAAAAGAAAATATATTTTGTCCCTAAAAATCAACGAATAATCGTTATAAATAATCATGATCTCAATATTGATAAAAAATGTATCTTGATTATCATTTTGGCCATAATCATGAAGCCCTATCTAAATCATAGCTGCAGTTTCAAAGATAATTTTCATGTCCACAGTGAAAAACAGGTAGACAAGATATGAAAATGGACAACCCCTTCGATGTATTCTTCCTTAAAGCCTCGCCTCAGATCCAAAGAAAACCCTTTTCAGGGGGGGAAAAATGGTAGAAACCTTAGGATGAGCAACAAATAGAGGGATCCCTCCTCCAGGAAGGATAGGCATGCAACAGGGACCGAGTGGGCAGAGTAGATACCGAAATAAAATGCTGCAGATCTGCTGATGTTTGGCCCCCCCTGCAAACCCTCTTCCAGCCTTAAAAAGACCCTGGGAGATTTATTTTGGATTTACTATGGATGCAATGGGCATTCTGCGCACATGTGAAGAGGAAATGGGTCCGAACTTCCTTTTTTTTTTTTTGCTTTTCAGTTTCAGCGCATATACAGGAGTTACCCTGTAAATATTGGGAGGATATTATGCAAATAAACACTGAATGGGATTGAACAATGCTGTTAGTAAGTATTACCTTGGTGGTTGTGCATTATTTAACATATACAAAAAGCATGTTTTACCTCATAGTGCCTATAACACGGCTGCGATCGTTGTAGCTCGGAGAAGCCACCGTAGGCTACAGTGAGTGTATCAGGAAGGAGAGTTTTCTCAACACGTGTAAGTTTACTCAAGAAGTCAGAATACCGTCTTGCCAAGTCCCATTATACTCTCTATTGCTGGAGAAAAATCAAAGATCTGCACCCACAAACCCGAAGATGTCCCAACAATAATCAAGCTCCTCACCACAATTAATTTATTTGCCTACTTTTCTTTTCAGCAGACGGTGGCATCTGGTATCTGGTACGTCAGACAGGATTGTCATGCATGCTGTCACAAGTCCTTAATACACGAATGCGAAGAATACAAAAACAAAAAGGTTCCCTAATGAAACACAATACTCTCCCTGTAACCAAAGAGGCGTTTTCAAATATAGCAGAGCCCCTCAATGTACTTGAAGCAGATGATGGGACACAAAACGCAAAACATGTTTATATAGCATCGATCACATTTACATTAATAAGGCTGCACCTGTGTTAATCCTCCTGCCCATATGTAGTAGATGCCCCACTAAACTGGACAATGCTATCAACGCTAACTGTCCACAAACCTGCACTTTTCTTATTAGATCTGGGTTTTAATGAATACACTTAGTCATACTGAAGGAGCTCAAAAAACAGAAGTGGACACTGGTACGGCACTGCATGCACAACCATCATCTACGCAGCAGCATCGGCTGAGTGTTAAAAGAGTCCTGGGAAAAGGAGTGGAGCTCTCGTACACACAGTAGGCTGACAGCAGCTGTCACAAATGGCAAGGAAGCAGCCATGAACAAAAGACAGAACAAAAAGGCAGACAAGAGTCTCCAGAGAGGCGGGGGCCTGGAAAGCCTAATCCTCACCAACACCACGCTGCCCCTGAGCAGCAAGAACTGTGGTACTGATATGAGAGCCGTGGCGCACAACAGGAAGACCCATACCCTTAACAGCAATCATGCAGACAAATGGACAGTTGGTTAAATGGGTGCAAAGACTTTCAGGCAGGGCATGCTGGTGGGGTGGGGGCTGTAACATGTTCCCATCAGCTCCCATCAAACTGCAGATTTCCAATAAAACCATCAAAGCCGGGTGTCCGGGTAGCGTAGCGGTCTATATTCTGTTGCCTACCAACACGGGGACCCCGGTTGGAATCCCCATGTTGCCTCCGGTTTAGTTGGGGGTCACTAGAGAGACAATTGGCCATGTCTGCGGGTGGGAAGCTGGATGTGGGTATATGTCCCGGTCGCCGCACTAGCACCGCCTCTGGTCGGTCGGGGCACCTGTTCAGGAGGGAGGGGGTTACTGGGGGGAATAGCGTGATCCTCCCATATGCTACGTCCCCCTGGCGAAACTCCTCACCGTCAGGTGAAAAGAAGTGGCTGGCAACTCCACATGTCTCGGAGGAGGCATGTGGTAGTCTGCAGCCCTCCCCGGATTGGCAGAAGGGGTGGGGCAGCGACCAGGACGGCTCAGAAGAGTGGGGTAATTGGCCGTATACAATTGGTGAGAAAAGGGGGGGGAACCCAATCAAGGCCATCAAAATTGACTGTCAACTTAAAAGGCATATGTCTTATATGTACTAACAGAAATAATAACAAAACCCAGGAACTACATGTTAAAGTGCCGACTTAATTTCAAAACCACAAAGACCATTAAAATTAGATATCAGCTTCAGTGATAATTTCTTGCATGCACTGTTATAAATGATAATGAACAACAAGAATGTGTTCAATGTTCAAGTGTAAGTTGAATTTAAAGCGTCATGAATTCACGACGCTCATTACGTGTTCATCACAGAACCCCATATGCGCCTCAATGGCACAACAAAGTAGAATATTCTAATATTCTTGACAACGCCCTCTAATCAGAGTTGGACAACCCACCTCCCCACCGAATCCCCCACCTACCAATCACACCAATATATACACTCACTGGCCACTTTATTAGGTACACCTTGCTGGTACCGGGTTGGACCCCCTTTTGCCTTCAGAACTGCCTTAATCCTTCATGGCATAGATTCAACAAGGTACTGGAAACATTCCTCAGAGAGTTTGGTCCATATTGACATGATAGCATCACGCAGTTGCTGCAGATTTGTCGGCTGCACATCCATGATGCGAATCTCCCGGTCCACCACATCCCAAAGGTGCTCTATTGGATTGAGATCTGGTGACTGTGGAGCCCATTTGAGTACAGTGAACTCATTGTCATGTTCAAGAAACCAGTCTGAGATGATTCGAGCTTTATGACATGGCGCGTTATCCTGCTGGAAGTAGCCATCAGAAGATGGGAACACTGTGGTCATAAGGGGATGGACATGGTCAGCAACAATACTCAGGTAGGCTGTGGCGTTGACACGATGCTCAATTGGTACTAAGGGGCCCAAAGTGTGCCAAGAAAATATCCGCCACACCATTACACCACCACCACCAGCCTGAACCGTTGATACAAGGCAGGATGGATCCATGCTTTCATGTTGTTGACGCCAAATTCTGACCCTACCATCCGAATGTCGCAGCAGAAATCGAGACTCATCAGACCAGGCAACGTTTTTCCAATCTTCTATTGTCCAATTTTGGTGAGCCTGTGCGAATTGTAGCCTCAGTTTCCTGTTGTTAGCTGACAGGAGTGGCACCCAGTGTGGTCTTCTGCTGCTGTAGCCCATCTGCCTCAAGGTTCGACGTGTTGTGCGTTCAGAGATGCTCTTCTGCATACCTTGGTTGTAATGAGTGGCTATTTGAGTTACTGTTGCCTTTCTATCAGCTCGAACCAGTCTGGCCATTCTCCTCTGACCTCTAGCATCAACAAGGCATTTTCGCCCACAGAACTGCCGCTCACTGGATATTTTCTCTTTTTTGGACCATTCTCTGTAAACCCTAGAGATGGTTGTGCATGAAAATCCCAGTAGATCAGCAGTTTGTGAAATACTCAGACCAGCCCGTCTGGCACCAACAACCATGCCACGTTCAAAGTCACTTAAATCACCTTTCTTCCCCATTCTGATGCTCGGTTTGAACTGCAGCAGATCGTCTTGACCATGTCTACATGCCTAAATGCATTGAGTTGCTGCCATGTGATTGGCTGATTAGAAATTTGCGTCAACGAGCAGTTGGACGGGTGTGCCTAATAAAGTGGCCGGTGAGTGTATATACACACTAAATTGATTATTTTTTTCCTAAAGGACACCCCATAACATTCTTTGTTTATAATCATAAATATGTTCTTTGTGAAATGCATGAACTGATTTTATACCACAGTACCTGTGACTACATTACGTCCCAGTTTGCATACCTGAATGTTCCCAACAGCATTTTGTTGACGTGTTTTCAGGGGAAGGACAGGTGTCATTAATATAAGACATTCCTAAGATTGAAAGCACATTTCGGATTTTGGATAAAAAGTTTGAAAGGGAAAGGCAGACTGTGTAATAAGCGCAGTTTATTCAAAATAAGAGTTTAAAAAAACTTTTTGAAAACACTGTTTGTGCTTTACTTGATTTTCCCTGGCAGGTCAGACAGCTTGTAGATACATTAAACAAATGTGAAAGAAGATATTCCACCGCAACTGGTGGGAGACTGACTCGTCTGCACCACAGGACTGCCTAACAAGATTGTGCAAAACATGCAGTATTAAATCACCAGCTATGCACAGCAAGACGTGATAAGAAAGAACAAAGTAGAACAGTACCACAATGACGCTGAGAGAGTAGGGAGGGAGGCAGGACTGTCATCTGTATTTACCTCCACTGCTCCAGACAGTTAACCCCTCGATGCCGTCTCTACAGCCTCGTCTCCACTGCTGTCACATTTGCTACTTTTGCTCGGTCACAATGAGTAAATAAATTCGTCATCAGTATTTAATGGATCGTTTCATAAACCTGCCTTTTCCACCCTTGGTTTTTCTTTCTCGTCACTCCATCAAGCGTTATGACACATTCCACCCGGGGTATTACTGCAACAGGACCTTTCACCTCTATAGTCGGTTTGTCCTTTCAAGCCAACAGGTACTTTAAAAAAATCCATGTTGTGACTACAGGACAGGCAGAGAGAGAGAGGCAGACAAGACAGAGAGAGAAAGAGAGACATGAAGCCAAACCCATCACTCCATTCTATTTCATGCCCGTGTAGTTGAGTCAGTGTGATGTTCACGTTCTTTATTTTAATTTTTTTCTTGGTGAACATTCTCAAAACCTTTGTGTAATATTTTCTGTCGTATTCAAAATTTCTGTATATCGGCAACCTTATGTTTAAAGACTGAATATGAAGTTCCGGTTTACCTGTTGTAGCAAGGGGGACTTTAATTAGTGACACACAAGACACAGGAGTGATGTAGCTGCAAATCCACGGCAAAAGTTGAGCAGCTTTTGTAACGGTGAAACGTGTTGTGATATTCCCTAGTACGTTTAAAAGTCATTCTTTCTGGCTTCAACTGCACGGAAATGTAGCGCTACATCATTGCTAACGCGTTTCTGAGTTCTGCCATTGGTTTTGGTCAGGAAAATGGCCATTACTCCTGTTAAAGCTGTCACAGATTTCCACTCATTTGCATATTTCTTGACTCGCTGCAGAGGAGTGAGAGACGATCCTTCCACTGTGTGCGTATTGACCGTGCCCCGCGCTACTTTTATGTGTGTTATGATGTTAAATTGTTATTTGTAATATTTTTGTGTACTTTTACAGAAGGACTGCGTTGGTAGCCTAACAACATGAAAATGGCTGCTTAGTTAATGTGCACTTTTGTTTTTCTTCTGAAGAGATGCTGATACTGATATGTAAGTTGAGTGAGAGACATCGAGCAAAAACATGAAATTTTGTTTCTGTGGATATTAGTTTCCTGATTATTTTTGTTTTCGCTTACTTCAATTACTGATTTCAAATATATGTGTAACCACTGTAAGGGCAAACATTCTTTTAGTGTGCACGCATTTTATTTATAGTAGTATTATACATATATTTTTAACACAAAAAAAGTTGGGCAACTTTTGTAATGGGGAATGTGACAGTGTGTGTGTGTGTGTGTGTGTGTGTGTGTGTGTGTGTGTATTGACTGCACCCCGTGCTAATTTTATAAAATAAATGTGCAGATCCTGATTCCTGGTGTGACTGGTATTCTTCAGTCTGTGAGCGACCATCTTACAGCTGCTGCACCCGTCAATATCTGACAAAGGTTATCTTTTCATCTGAGCACTATCTGGAGACGTCACCTTTTTAAACGTGATTAAATCCATTTTTTTTTTAATTCATGAAACAGAGCACAGAGCGTTTGTAACTTTGCACACCTTTTGTGTCCAGGCAATTTGCAATCTCCGAAGGCGGACAAAAATCAATGTCTGGCAAAGTTCAAGCCTTTCATCGGACATATGAAATTTTCATACACATTTCCTGTAGCTCTCATGCCCCTCACTGTTTGACATTCATTTTTAAAGTTAAACTTGTCATGTCTAAAAACCTTGAACATGGCATAAGAAAACATTCGGCAACCATTTTTGTATCTATCTGTGACTGTTCTCAATTGTCTCAAGGACTGAGGGAGTGGTCGAGCCATCATTAATATTCATGAGCTGGACCTTGAGTTACAAGCGCAATCAACGGTTGGTATTATGGGTGGGCAGTTGTTCCATGTCCTGATGATTTGATCTGATTGGTGGCGGCACGGTGGCACAGTGGTTAGTGCAGTCACCTCACAGCAAGAAGGTCCTGGGTTCAAGCCCCGGGGTAGTCCAACCTTGGGGGTCGTCCCGGATCGTCATCTGTGTGGAGTTTGCATGTTCTGCCCATGTCTGCATGGGTTTCCTCCGGATGCTCCGGTTTCCTCCCATAGTCCAAAGACATGTAGGTCAGGTGAATCAGCCGTACTAATTTGTTCCTAGGTATGAATGTGTGTGTGTGTGTCGGTCCTGAGTGATGGCCTGCCGGCCTGTCCAGGATGTCTCCCCACCTGCCACCCAATGACTGCTGGGATAGGCTCCAGCATCCCCTTGACCCTGAGAGCAGGATAAGCGGTTCGGATAATGGATGGATGGATGATCTGACTGGCTGTATGTGACTGATTAAGTCTGATGACATGAATATCAGGGGGAAAAAAAGTTCATTTGAAAGAAGCTGAACTAGGGGGAGCTCTTTTAGAAAGAGAAAAATAGAAAATCATAATTCTACCTTCTGGATGGTGGGAAGATGGTGGCGTGAACTCACGTTTGCAGCAGCCTCACCCAGTACCGGTGTGGGAAGACGGCAGCACAAATTCACGTTCGCAGCGGCCTCACCCAGTACCGTCCATACAGTGTCTTTGTCTACGTCTAAGTTGTGTCTTTATCTGTTGGCTAGCGTTGGATCGGCTGGGAAAGCTTGGTCTGCTGTGTCCTGTGGTCCCAGGGACCACGGCCCTGTCCAGAGCTGCGTCTGAAGAGGTAAAACCGAGGGTGGTCTGACAGGACGCAGTAGCGAGGCAGGCTAAGCTAACTGCTAGCCCATGCAGACCGGCAGATCAAGACAGTCATCCTGGCTGGCTTTCCTTCTCCTAGACAGTGATTTTTTTTTGTTTAGTTTGGATACATGTGTTTGTTTGGATATGTGTTCTTGTTGTTCTTGTAGTTTTTAGGTATCTGTTTTTGTGTTTGTGTTGCACTGCTGAGGGCTGGGGGAAACGATATTTCATTTCATTTCATTTCATGTACGCAAAGTGTTCCTGATTCCTGATTTTTTTTTCTCTCCAGAAGACAGACAGTACAAAAATGCACGAACATGAGATTTTATATATATATATATATATATATACATATATATATATATATATATATATATATACACGTTTTTTAAAATTAGACTAAGTTTTCACTTCGGTCTAACTTTTAAGAAGAATTCACAGATTTTAGCATGCCCTGCATTGACCCGGCACGCATTCAGACGATGTGGCTGATCGCGTGTTGTGCTCCCATTGTTTAAACTTGGGAGGAGACACCTCTCACAATGTTGGGAATCTGCCCCACAGCAAAGAAGAACCGTCCCGTTTCTCCACCCATGCTCTGCATAGCTGTCTTGTAAGTGATGTCTCAGCATGGCAAAGCATCGACTATTCCTTGTGAAGAGCAAATTATGGATAACCTTGAGTTGTTTTCCAACGTGCGCAATCTCTGAAACCTGTGTCCTGTGAATGCCAAGCAACAACGTTGGAAAGAAAAGTAAAATGATATCAACAAAACACCTACTGCACTTCCACACAATAACAAGTAAACTATACGCAAAGTTACACAATCAGTCTTCCCAATACAAATAGAGATGCATGGAAAAAAACATCACATGCAGAGATGAGCACCAATACTGCTGCTCCGTGTGCATATCAATGGACATCAGTGTATGTCAGCCTCGCTTACACACACGTTACACGAGTGGTTAGCTGGACACATTAAAGAGCACACGATATAAGATGAAAGACTCATCTCTTCAATAATTACACAATGTTTCTTTTTTCAAAATATAATGCAAATTTCTGCAGACTAAAACATAAATCTTGAACTGGCTTTTTTTCCTGCTACCTAGGAAGTGGAATTGTGCCCTGGATATGACGTTAAACTGCAACCGTCGGGTCATTGGCGACTAAACTGGCACCCCCACTTCAACCCTTGGGTTGTTGTGAGGAGGGTGTGTGGACACCCAGCAGGACTAAAAACAAAACCTGTCAAAGGGTGGATGAGTTCCTCTGTGAACCAACGGCCATCCATACCTGGAGAGGAGCTAGGGACCACCAGGTACTCCCCCTACTGAAACACAACCTGTTGAGGCATCAGCTGTGCTCCTACGACCTCCATATAGGTTGCAGAACTGATGATGATGAGGAATTGGAGGGTGATTCTGGTAGCAAGTATAGGTTTCTGGCAAGTATCCATTGTTTTGAATGGTATCATCTTGGTTTATGCAAATTCCTGTGAGTTTCTTACATCAGTAAATATGCAGATATCTGAACAATCCCAGAAATACTGAATGTGTTTAAGACAGTAGCAAAACATCTGTGCACTCCAGCGTTGTGTGCATGTAAAATGTGTGTAGCATGAATATGATTTTCCCATTTTAAGGTAGCATGTGCCCCTAAAACAAATTCATGCAAACACGACGATTCTCATACCATGATCATTAGCTTGATCTGAGAAAGAAGCAAGCACATAACTAAAGATTTATGGCAGGAAATTTAAGATTCAAAGTCGGAATTGGAATTTAATTATCTTCACAAATAATGTTCCCTATTTTCTTTGCTAGCAGTACAAACAAAACTTTATTTACTGCTAGTTTTGGGTTGGACACAGAGTTGTGAGTTGGAGTTAAATAAAAGCCTGGTCAAACAATCAAAAGATCACATAAGCCTGGCAGTTAGATGACCAAGGGAAAAAAAGATTTAACTTTTGGTAAACTTATCTTGATCTCGTGTAGTTTTGTCAGACTCGATGACCAAATGAGAGCCAAGCCTGCTAGCCACTTCAAATAGGTTCATATTTGACACAGACTAAATCTGAGATGTCCTCTATGTGAACAAACCTAAGATGAGATAAAAAAAAAAAGTGACTAAACCTGCACCCACGTGAATCACAGGCATGGAAATGGCTAACTCATGTTGATGTTTCTGAACTGCAAGAAACAAGGAAAATGATTAAGCAAAGAGCATATTGAAAAGTCATGAGATGAAATATGTACACATATAGTACATCTACACTATACATATATACCGACCAACCAAAACATTAGAACCACTTGCCTAATATTGTGTAAGTGCCTCTCGTGCCACCAAAACGGCTCTGACCCATCGAGGCATGGACTCCACAAGACCTCTGAAGGTGTCCTCTGGTATCTGGCACCAAGACATCAGCAGCAGATCCTTTAAGTCCTGTAAGTTGTGAGGTGGGGCCTCTGTGGATCAGACTTGTTTTTCTAGCACATCCCACAAATGTTCGATCGGATTGAGATCTGGGGAATTTGGACGCCAAGGCAACACCTTCAACTGTTTGTCTTGTTCCTAAAACCATTCCTGAACAATATGTCCAGTGTGGCAGGGTGCATTATCCTGCTGAAAGAGGCTACTGCCATCAGGGAATACCAATGCCATGAGGGGGGGGACTTGGTCTGCAATGACGTTTAGGTAGGTGCTACGTATCTAAGTAACATCCACATGAATGCCAGGACCCAAGGTTTCCCAGCAGAACATTGTCCAGAGCATCACATTGCTTCCACCAGCTTGCCTCCTTCCCATGATGCATCCTGGTGCTATCACTTCCTCAGGTAAACGCCACAGATGCACCCGGCTGTCCACATGATGTAAAAGAAAACGTGATTCACCAGACCAGGCCACCTTCTTCCATTGTTCCCTGGTCCACTTCTGATGCTCACGCGTCCATTGTAGACACTTTCAGGGGTGGACAGGGATCAGCATGGGCACTCTGGCCGGTCTACGGCTATGCAGCGCCATATGCAGCAAGCTGTGATGCACTGTGTGTTCTGACACCTGTCTATCATAGTCAACATTAAATTTTTCAACAATTTGAGCTACAGTAGCTCTTCTGTGGGATCAGACCAGACGGGCTAGCCTTTGCTCTCCATGCGCATCAATGAACCTTTGGCATCCATGACCCTGTTGCCGATTCCCCGGTTGTCCTTCCTTGGACCACTTTTTGTAGGTACTGCCCACTGCATATCAGGAACACCCCACAAGACCTGCTGTTCTGGAGAAGTTCTGACACAGTCATCTAGCCATCATATTTTGGCACTTGTCCAAGTCACTCAGATCCTTACACTTGCGCATTTTTCCTGCTTAAAAACAGTAACTTCGAGAACCGACTGTTCACTTGCTGCCTTATATAACCACCCATTAACATGTGCCATAATAACAAGATGATCAATGTTATTTACTTACCTGTCAGTGGTTTTAATGTTTCGGCTGATCGGTGCCAGCACATACTAAACTGTCTTTCTGATTCTCCATAGCTCAGGTCTTCTTGTTTAGGAAGAAAACAACAGTACAATCTAAACCCGTACTGCACGGATTTAACACCACTGTGTGAGGGAGACATGGGAGAGAGGCAGACAAGTCGTAGAAAGTATCTGGAGAACAATTTAGAGAAGCTCATGGGATCTGAATTGAAAGGCGTGGCTCAATTGCGATGGCTGTTGTGCTCTAGCCATTGAGGTATGACTCAACTTAAGGCATAGGTTGATAAGAAATTCCTCAGTTGCATTACCCATTAAAACATGCTTTGATTGCAAATAAGGTCTAAATGTTTCAGATTTTCCGCCTGTTTCCTTGAAGAAGTAATCTCCCGGTTATAATTAAAAGTTTTCGAGTGACTGAATGCACAGTTGAGCACACATGCACACGCACCCTCTCTCTCACACACACACACACACACACAGAAGCATGCACACATCAATTCCTCGGCTCCTGCTTCTTGAGAGGCCATTTGCTAAATCCTAATGGAATTCATTAGTTTCCTCATTTGCATCAATGGAAGCCGGGGAAACTTGAGGGTGCACCGTTAATCACTGCTCAGGCCTGACCCCCAGTCCACCGTTACATTCTGTAGGTAACTGTACGCAAAAACAAAAACTCTGAATATGTATTTTAATTACAAGCTATTTAGGCGACTCCTTTTTAGGGATGACAATACAATTACATCACATTGCAACAGGATTTTCATTAAATACTGAGATTTACTGATTTCAGAGCTGGTCTCACAAAATGATTTCCAGCGTGAAAGTAAAACTGAGAGTGAATGTTATTTACCAGAATGTTAAAGTGGGTATCCTGAGACATTTTCCTGCAAAACTGTAAGAGGCAGTGATCACTGACTCAGCTGTGGCAGGGGAGATAGGAAAGCAGGGTTCAGATGTCCAATTTGATATCCAAACCCAACACAGAATGTCATTGGAATAGACTGCTATACTGCTGACCCTCAGTATAAACAATTTGATGTTGGTTAGTCAAAGCACCATACCATATGGCTAAGCAACGATACAGTCCTCGTGTTTGTGTACTGCACAAAAACACCTCCCTTTTGTGGCATCTGTTCACATTTGCCCATGCTCTCCATCTTCAGTAATTTGAGCAGACAGAGACAGTCTGGCTGGACTCCTTCCTTTTTATTTCCTTAATTGGATAAGAGAGAGTCGGCAGGACTTCCCATCTAGACAGCACAATATCCTGCTTTACGTTTCCGCTGGTTTAAGAGGAAAGGGATTACATTTGTGCAGTACAGCCCCTCTCAAAACAGTGTTTTAAGTCAAATGCAATAAAGGTGGATTAAGGGGACACATTTTGTAAAAGCCTATTTTTAAAATGTTATTTAAAGTATCAAAATCCATTCTGACGGACTTAATTCCCAAGTTTTTTTGCTTATGTTGAATGCGTAATCTAATATGTCTTGGCTCTTCAAATCGTATGTACAAAAATAAAGAAAACTGACTTTATTACGATTGTATTCATGCTTAATGGATTTGGCAAGTCGATTTAAGTTCTATAAAAAAACGTGTGGCATTCTCTTGATTGCTGTCAAAGCTTCACTATTGTATCGATGTGACATTTTAATGACTGTAATGCAATGTAATTATTGTAAGTCGCTTTGGATAAAAGCATCTGCTAAATGACTGTAATGTTATGGCTCAAGTCTTCTTGTTGACATTCCTCTATCTATTTTGTGCACCTTTTCTGCTTCAGGGCCTCAGTGCAACAAGACCAGCAAATCAGCCCAATGGTCCCACGCCAAAGCAACTTTGACCAGTTACTCCTGATGGAAGTTGCTCCTGGTAATCTGAGGCATTTCCAGGCCAGCTGGAAATGACACCAGGACATGGGGCATCCTTTCCAGTTATCTGAACTATCTCAGTTGACTTCTACCTTTTCAGAGGCCTAGTGTCAAGACTCACAGGTCCTCGTGGGCCTGAGCGCTTCACTGTCATTAAGGATGAGTCCTGCCACTATGAGGTGAAACCTTATGTCCATGGAGTCAATTGTTTCATCACTGTCCAGATGTCAGGACCATAGATGAGGTTTGGAATTGATTAAGAGCTTTGCTTTGTGGTTCAGCTCCCTCTTTACCAATAACAATTTCATACAATCAGTGTTTGATCTAGACTATGCCATTGCATCACCCCCCCCCCCCAAAAAAAAAATCATACATAACCCACTAGAAATGAATGCAAGGGTTCCAGTTAATGCCAGTTAACTTCCAGTTAACTAAGCATGAACAGGAAAAAAATGAAAATGTTCTATACCAATCAATATTAGGACAGTGCTTGCTGCTGAAGTGCTATTATACTTTCAATCTGAGGGTGGCACATTTTTTCAATAGTTCAATTCAATAGTTGAGGTTGCGGAAAAGACTAATAGAGGACCACAAAGTGACAGCAGCTTTCAATTAACTTCTTTTTTTTCTTAGCAGCGCTAAAGCTAATGCTGCAATTGGAGCAGGATGGAGAGAGGTAGTGGATAGAAGATAGATAACAGAGAATGGCACCGAGTTTAGGGAGATGGAGTGAATGTACACACACTGTTCATGATTGGATCACATGGTGCTGCAGTAACGCTGTGGTCACCTTCTGAATCCTTGATCAAACACTGTACAAGGCCCTCTTTAGTGCACATGCTTTACTTACACTACCATAAATCCAATGATCCCCTTCTATCCTCAGGAATGAATAAGATTCTAACATAACAACAACAACAACTTAGTTTGTATAGCGCCTTTCAAGGAACTCAAGGACACTTTACACAAGAAAAAAAAAACACAACTTAACTTCTCCATTAGGAGGTCACGCCCTACCTGAATGGCATAAACCACCTTGGTCTCAGATTTAGAGGTGCTGACCCTCATCAGAACTGTATCACACTGGGCACCATTCCTTATACTATAAAATGTTCGAGTAAGTCTTACGCAGCACAGAGGATGGCATTATCTGAAAATTGCAAACATTAAACCTAAATGAAACCAAAGGAGACGGATCCTGATCCAGATCACAGACAGATCCTGTTTGTGCTTTGACACCCTGTCAAAATCACACTGTGAAAATCTCAGACCAGAGAAAGGTAAAATTCCAATACATATCTTGAAAAAACTTGACCAAATGACTCGCAATAGCAGTCCCTGGTAATGGCTACCCTGCAGGATGGAGTCCTATACAACTGCCTCACAACCTTCCCTAAGAAGGCCAAGTACTCTTAACGGCTGTTAGGCACATACACAGACAAAAAAAAAAAAAAGACCTTTCATATCCATAACTCAAGAGTCCTAAGTAAGAAGGAACGACTCTCCCATGAGGAGTTTGGTTCCATGCATTGGTCTTCATTAATGGTCTTGAATACATCTTCATGCAAATAGTGCATTATTTCAGTCCTCAGACCAAATGGATTAACCAAAGAGAGAGTGGATAATAACATTTAACATAAACTGACTGAGTGTGTTAAGGGTCGCTATATATATATATATATACACTACCGTTCAAAAGTTTGGGATCACCCAAACAATTTCGTGTTTTCCATGAAAAGTCACACTTATTCACCACCATATGTTGTGAAATGAATAGAAAATAGAGTCAAGACATTGACAAGGTTAGAAATAATGATTTTTATTTGAAATAAGATTTTTTTTACATCAAACTTTGCTTTCGTTAAAGAATCCTCCATTTGCAGCAATTACAGCATTGCAGACCTTTGGCATTCTAGCTGTTAATTTGTTGAGGTAATCTGGAGAAATTGCACCCCACGCTTCCAGAAGCAGCTCCCACAAGTTGGATTGGTTGGATGGGCACTTCTTTGAGCAGATTGAGTTTCTGGTGCATCACATTTGTGGGGTCAATTAAACGCTCAAAATGGCCAGAAAAAGAGAACTTTCATCTGAAACTCGACAGTCTATTCTTGTTCTTAGAAATGAAGGCTATTCCATGCGAGAAATTGCTAAGAAATTGAAGATTTCCTACACCAGTGTGTACTACTCCCTTCAGAGGACAGCACAAACAGGCTCTAACAGGTACTATTTAATGAAGATGCCAGTTGGGGACCTGTGAGGCGTCTGTTTCTCAAACTAGAGACTCTAATGTACTTATCTTCTTGCTCAGTTGTGCAACGCGGCCTCCCACTTCTTTTTCTACTCTGGTTAGAGCCTGTTTGTGCTGTCCTCTGAAGGGAGTAGTACACACCGGTGTAGGAAATCTTCAATTTCTTAGCAATTTCTCGCATGGAATAGCCTTCATTTCTAAGAACAAGAATAGACTGTCGAGTTTCAGATGAAAGTTCTCTTTTTCTGTCCATTTTGAGCGTTTAATTGACCCCACAAATGTGATGCTCCAGAAACTCAATCTGCTCAAAGAAGTGCCCATCCAACCAATCCAACTTGTGGGAGCTGCTTCTGGAAGCGTGGGGTGCAATTTCTCCAGATTACCTCAACAAATTAACAGCTAGAATGCCAAAGGTCTGCAATGCTGTAATTGCTGCAAATGGAGGATTCTTTGACGAAAGCAAAGTTTGATGTAAAAAAAATCTTATTTCAAATACAAATCATTATTTCTAACCTTGTCAATGTCTTGACTCTATTTTCTATTCATTTCACAACATATGGTGGTGAATAAGTGTGACTTTTCATGGAAAACACAAAATTGTTTGGGTGATCCCAAACTTTTGAACGGTAGTGTATATATATATCCATCCATCCATCCATTATCTTAACCTATCCTGCTCTCAAGGTCGCGGGGATACTGGAGCCTATTCCATAGGCTAATAACGACCAGAATATAGGTTAGGCTTATAAGTCAATAGTATCATAACATTTCAAGTAGAGATCTTCAACAGCGGGTCTGCAACCCCTAGGGGTCCTCAGAGTTACTACAGCGGGTCTGCCAAATTATTTGAGCCCAAACTTTTTTTCTTCCAAAAATATTTCCGAAAATACACATTAACATTAAAACAAACTATAATAGGGAAAGATAAATAATCATATTCGTTAAAACAATTACAACCTTGAAGAGACCCATGAATCCTCGTGCAATAATGTGATCACCCCGAAAGCAGAGCACCCGCTAGCTATCATCCTATGCTAAACCATTCTATGTGCAGCACCAATAAAACACTGGAAATAATTGCATGCCATATTAGCCAAATAGGTCAGTATTATTAGCATAAGTATATGGCCATTCTCACGTTACTGTGGTCATATTTTCCTCACATTAAAATATATAGTAACAACATTACAACTAACCAATATCACTGAATCAGTGGAAGCCCTGGGCTTGTTTCCCTGCAGCAAGATGGTCCAATCGAGGGGTGATAGCAGACAGCTACACCTGAAGGGTGTTTCTTATGTCCAGTCTATTCCGCAATTTTGTTTTCACTGCATTCATTGCAGAAACCCCCGCTTCAGAGATATGATGTTGGAAATGGAAGCAAAGTTTTCAGTGCTTTCGTGGCTATCTCAGGATATTCAGCCTCGAGTTTGATCCAGAATGTCAACAGAGATGTTACATCAAACATATTTCTCAGTCCACTGTCATCTGCAAGCTCGAGGAGTTGATCTTCTTCCGGCGCTGACATGGGACAATTCGCCAGGGACATTCACAAATGGGTCACAGATCCATTCCTTCACATTTCTTGGGTCATCTACGGTTGGGAAGTAACACTCAAATTCTGCTGACAGTGAAGCCAGCTGATCGCACACCAGCTGGAAAAAGGGTGGTGCAGCCTCAGTCTCTCCCAAAATCCCAGCTAATGTTTAGAACATGTCAAATATGGCCCTGTCCAGTCGCTGTCCCCACAGTTACAGTTTGGCTTTGAATGCAGACACTTTATCTGCGAACTTGAAGACAAGTTGTCATTCTACCCTGGCTCAAACCCTGGCCAGGGACCTCCCCCTTGATAACCACCTGACTTCAGTGTGTAAGAAAAGGCGTCTGTGCGCTGCATCCATTTCCTTGTAAAGCTGATCAAACAGACGTGAGTTAAAGGCATGTGCTTTGATATGATTGATCATTTTAATAACGTCGCTCAATACGCTGTTCAGATCAACAACCTCTTTGACTCGGGTAGTGAAACCAGACAGCCGTCCGGTCATAGCTGCGACCCCATCTGTGCATACTCCAACACAGAATGACCAGTCCAGTTTGCCTAACATGAAGTCATCCAAAGACTTGAACAGTTCTGCTCCAGTTGTGTTAGTTGGATGCGACAGAGCACACAACATATCCTCATGCACATCGTCTTGAAATACATATCGCACATAAACCAGCAGTATTGCCTTGTTGTCGACATCGGCAGACTCGTCGACCTGGATAGCATACCATGGTGACTCATTAAGCCGCTCCAACAACTGTAATTCTATGTCCTCTGCTATTTCATCAATTCTCTTTGAAACTGTGGTAGCTGAAAGAGGAACCTTTGCCACCTTGTTAGCTGCAGCTTCCCCCTATGGTTCACAGCACACGTCCTTGGCAGCAGGCAGGTTAAATTCTTCACCGATAGTGAAAGCCTTAGCAATACGACTAGCCAGTAAGTACGACGTTCTCAGAGCAGCAGCATTTGTAGAGGTGGTAGCTCTCAGCACTTGCTCTGTCCCGCTTGCTCACATTGTTTTCGCTCAAAGAACTCCATAGGTTTATCTTTAAGTGCAGGGTGCTTGGACTCAAGGTGCCAAAGCAGTTTTGAGCGCTTCATTGCCTTATTAGACAGATTGTCTCCACATATCACACACAGGGGGCTCGGAGCATGCGAGTCACTGGTCGCAATAAAGCCGTATTTTAGGTTCGACTCGTCGTATTATCTATTGAAGGAAGCTTTCTTTTTTTGCTGTCTCAGCCTCTGCTGTCTCTGTGTTATCATTGTCATTACACTTTTTAGCTCCCCTACCTCTTCCGAAGAAACTGTCAAGCGACGTTTGTTTTTTTTACCGGTACTCATGGTAACGAACTCACTGCTAGTAGCGAGTTGACTGAGTGTGTCTGAGTTATGAAGTTAGTTACTATTGGCCTGCCGAATGCCACGCGAATGAGTGAAAAAATTACATCATTGTACACCCATCAAGTATCCGTTTCAAATTAAAAGCCCTCTAGCGTATGGCTGGAACAGGTTTTTATTTGAATATTGTATATCATATTGTTTCCTTGCAGCCCGGTAGCATATGCTTTGCGGCCTGGTGCCAGTCTGTGGCCCGTTGGTTGGGGACCCCCCTGGCCTATCGTATCCCTTGATAATGGAGCGTGCTATGAGTGACACGCAAACAGCCAATCCATTTAACAGGTGTGAAGTTTGGCTGCACCATCGACATGTGACCAACAGAGACAGCAAGGAGTTAGAAAATGAGAGCAGACAGTAAGGACAGTTCGCCAGGATGACCTTTATTTATTTATTTTTTTAAGTCCGACTGAAATCAAAACACCGTTGTGTGCAAACGGTGCAGGAAAACTGTCCCGACCAAAAGCAGGACCTGGTCTTTATTGAAAATAGGTCACTAAAAATGATCAGTAATTACTGATAGACTGGCATCCAGGTGACATAGCCGTCTATTCTGTTGCCTACCAACACAGAGCTCACCGGTTCAAATCCCCATGTTACCAGCTTGGTTGGGTGTTCCTACAGACACAATTGGCCATTTCTGCGGGTGGGGAGCCGGATGTGGGTACATGTCCTGGTCGCTGCACTAGCGCCTCCTCTGTTCAGTCGGGCCGCCTGTTCGGGGGGGGGGGGGACTAGTGTGATCCTCCCATGTGCTATGTCCCCCTGGCGAAACTCCTCAGTCAGATGAAAAGAAGCGGCTGGCGACTCCACATGTATCGGAGGAGACACTTGGTAGTCTGCAGCCCTCCCCAGAGTGGCAGAGGGGGTGGAGCAGCGACCGGGACTGCTCGGAAGAGTGGGGTAATTGGCCAAGTACAATTGGGGAGAAAAACGGGGAAAAATTAGTGGAAAAAAAGTAATTATCAACAGACTGAAATGAAACAGTCTATCGGATACATTTTTCAACTATATGCAACCTATATTATACAATTATATTGCTATATTATATTGCTACCATCTCTTTGTAGCTCGGTTATCAGCTTGGCTCCCACAGCACAACTCTGTAGTAAGAGTTCATTCAGTATCTCAAAGGATTTACTACAACAGTATGAAGTTTAAAATCTAAATATCTAACAAATGTTGAACTGATCCTTTTGCTTTGCCCTCCTAGAAACTCGCATATATGCACACAGGCGTGCACAGATTGATGCTCAGGAGGCATTTCATAGCTCCGGAATAACAGAGAATGTCTCTCGAAGCATTAAAGCTTAAAGGTGTGTGGACAGCTCCAAATAATATATAATGCAAGGCCCATTGGTGGAGTCAACGTGTCAGCAAATCCATTATTGTAATGTTCAGACGCTACGCTCTACCTTGCTGTGTTTTGTTTTGTTTTTTTAAAGTTAATGTCTAATTACAGAGGCTTTGCCTTGACGTCAAGTGTGATTTCCAGCCTCATACCTTCCCATTTTGTACTATCATCTTGCAAATAGAGAGGGCCACAGATGGGTGTAAATTCAGAGCTCAGAGTAGCTGCCCGAATGGGTAACATTAATCTGGTTTGAGCATGTGCGTCTGTTATTGTGTACTTGTGTGTGCGCATGTGTACATGCACGCGTATACGTGTATGTAGACTGAAAGTATGCATATGTCTGAAAATGCAACAAAAACATTTTCGCTTGTGAGGATATGAGACATGATTTGACAGTAAAATTTGTTGGCAATTCTGATGACATGAAGGAAAAAAAACGGGTAAAAAACAAAAAAAACACAAAAATCTTAACTTTGTTTGAAGTGATTGACTACTTATCGTGATCATATCTGCTGGACGAATGTGGTCAATAGATAAAGTTTCCGTTGTTGCGTAAAGGAGGTTTCTCATGATCCCCACGATGATGATGATGATGATGTCTTGTTGCTGGGATCTAACATTGCTAACAATTTACTAACTTTTGCTTTTTATTTTTCTGGTTCTGTTTTTTGTTTTGTTTTTTAGCCATTTACGTTAAGTTAAAGTGTGCTCAGCAAAACTCATTCACCTCTCCTAACGTTTCTTATAATGTGGGGAAACAAACCGCAGATGCTTGTGCAGCTGTATTTTATACCTTTATCCTCCATCGGAAAGTGACCCATATTGAATTATTTAACCTGTAACACTATAACGTCAAATTCCTCATTAGATGCTAGCTGCTTTGCTAATCTCTTTCCCCCACATCAAACGTTACTTAAAGAAATATGAATGCTTCTTGTTGGTGACATCGTTTAATTTGCATAATGTAGAACAAAAAGGACCAGACGAATATATACTGTATTGAACGTTCATTCACCTTCAGCCGCTTCTCCGGGGTAGAGTCGCGGTGGCAGCAAGCTAAGTAGGGCACTCCAGACGTCCCTCTCCCCAGCAACGCCCTCCACCTCCCCCCGGGGCATCCCAAGACATTCGTTCCCAGGCCAGATTGGACATGTAGTCCCTCCAGCGAGTTCTGGGTCTACCCCGAGGTCTCCTCCCAGTTGGCGGTGCCTGATAAACCTTCAAAGGAAGGTGCCCTGGAGGCATCCTAATCAGATGCCTGAACCACCTCAACTGGCTCCTTTTGACGCGAAGGAGCAGCAGCTCTACTCAGAGCTCCCTCTGGATGTCCAAGCTCCTCACCCTATCTCTAAGGCTGAGCCCAGACACCCTACAGAGGAAACTCATTTCAGCGGTTTGTATCCGCGATCTCACCCTTTTGGTCACTACCCAAAGCTCATTACCATAGGTGAGGGTTGGAACGAAGATTGACTGGTAAATTGAGAGCTTTGCTTTCCGGCTCATTTCCCCCTTCACCACAATGGTCTGGTACAACGTCCACATTACTGCTGATGCTGCACCAATCCACCTGTCAATCCCCCGCTCCACTGAACATTCAATTTAAGATAATTTAAGCCTTTTAGGCTTTTCAACAGCTGTCGTCACCACGACAACCATGGACGCACTCAGCTGAAAGTCACCAGAACACTATCACTTGTTAAACACCTGCAAGAAAGCAGTCGCGTTGTTACTGCAGTCAAACAGTATCTCCAGCTCAGACAAGCATGCTGCGGGATTAGTCCAATCAGATTGCAGCTCATTTGTTAACAGCGTCTCGGAGACAGTCGAGGACTCTGCCATTTCCTCTCCACCCAGATTGGTCCCACCTACATAACGTAACCCTTTACTGGTTGTATTTGATACCTTTTTGAGGAGAACTGATTGTTGTAATTGGGTGAAGAAAAAAAAATCTCCTGCAATTAATCGACTACGCAACTACTTTTTGGGAGTATTTGACAACTACTAAAATGCAGCAGTCGTGAATGCCCTGTGCTGTAAATTTTGCAGAACAAAATGGACCCTTATGCCAAGGAAACCATTTCAGTGCACTGTCACAGCCACACATCCATCTCTACCAAGCCGCTATATTCTTTGATGTCACAAAGTAGCCAACAGCACTATTCTCTATCAATTTTGCTTAGAAGACAGAGGTGGGTGCCCACTTCTACAGGCTGAACTGCTCAAGGGTCAAGGACCCATACCATAATTAATGTGAGTTGGTGCAGATTGGCCAGCTGAGATCCCTTGGAGTGTTTTGTTGTTCTTTACTGGTGATGTGTACCAGAAAGAAAGTCAATTAAGTATTGAGTGTGTCAAAATGTATTTAAATGTGATGCCCTTGTTCTCTCTGCGCCCAAAACGAGTACCGCCGTTGGACCCCAGTGAGGGCTTAGCAATGGATCAACATGGAAAACAGTTCGATTCGTTAAGAGAGTTCTGGATAATTAGCACAGCAGGCTCTGCGAGGCATGTTAGCTCTCTACCTTTCTTTTCTACAGTCTTCTTTCAAGTACCAGTTGGCCCCAGGGTCTCAGTTTTAAAGTGGAGAATCATTAGCCAGCGCTGGGGCCCTCTGAGACAACCTTGGCTGCTGCATCTCTGGAATGTTAAGAGATTTTTGAGTTTTTCGTCATGCAAACAGATGAGAGAGGAGAGGAGAAAATGAATGGGGTTGTGGAGGAAGGTATAGTAGAAAGAGGAATGGAAGGAAGTGAAAGGAAAAAGAAAATGCTGTTGGCAGGCTGAGTTTTGCTGTCTCTTTCAAGAGCTCCGAGTACAGAAAAAACGATGGATAAAGGCACAGAGACCAATTAATAAAGGCAGAGTGCAGGGAACCTTATAGGAGCAGCATGGCCTGTGCAGTGTTGGCAGACACCGTAAAAATAACCAATAAACCTTAACCCTTCGTCCTAGCGCCACATGCTGACAAGAAAGTTCATTGAAAATTTGCAGCGAGGTGAACAAAAGTTCATCTTTTATTATAAAATGATTCTATTGTTCTCTTTCTTAAAGAGAAATAAAAAAAGATGAGCTCTTTAAACACACACACACACACACACACACACACACACACGTTTCCTTCCCACCTTTTTGTGACAAATTAATTCTTCAGTTTCTAGTGAATCTCTCTCTCCATGTAGTCTTTACCTCCTGTTCTCAAATCATTTGGCTTCACTTTGATACATTAAATCTTTCGTTCAGTTTTTTTTTTTTTTTGCAGATCCGTTTCTCCCCTCTCCGACTCTCCACATCCCTAATCTCTCTTTCTCCAACCTTTGATTCCAGACGTCTTTCGACAGCTTTTCGCTGTGTGCTGCAGAAGCTTTGTGTGTGAATCTCATGCCAGGCTGGTGAATGCTCTTATCTTTCGCAATTATAAAGCTTGGTCATCCTGGTGTGCCTATTGTATGAGAGGGAGAGTCAAGACAAAGGAGAAGAACGAAGAGGATTTTTACAAAGAAATGCTGAAACAAAGAAAAGTTGTGCCGGTGTAGTTCTGAGTGCTTTGTTTTGTTCCAGCGACAAGGTTACCATGCAGCGAGAGAGGCGGGGGAAGACAGAGACAGTCATTTAATTCATCCATCCAAGTGGCCGTCAATTAACCAGCCAGCGAATTTGAATGAAACTGCCAATGAATTTTGCCTCTATCTGATAACTGATCACTCCCATGGTCATTTCAGTGAATACTGATACCAAAAAAAAAAATCATTGCAATACTGTCATACGTCTTGGTTTCCACCAGTGGAGTTTACCTATTCTGTAAGTGTGATGCGTGGTATGATGCATGACGCATGCTGCAGATGTCAAAAGAACACTGCTTTCTTAGTCCTTGTCCTCATTAATCATTAAGCATTATCCACACTTGTACAAGGGCTCTAAGATACTTGTGTGCTGCACATGGTAGGGAAGGAAAGTGGGCCTGGCTCATTTTCCAGTGTCCCAGTGTGCTCTCATTCCTGGGAATAGTAGGTTCACTTAGGTATCCTTTAATTTACAAAGATCTGAAATAGGAAATAATTTAATGAGCATTTTTAATTTGGCGGCTTTGTATCTGCATTTCAAGAGAAATGTCAACACATTGTGGACCAATTTGGTATCGACCGTAGCTCAAATTTGAAACAGGTACATAGAGCACTTGTGAATGGACGTAATTTACCTTTTAAGGGGATACAACCTAGCCCTACAGAAAGTGATTATATTTTACCATACACTGACCTGCGTTGCTGCTTGATCGCTGCATCACCATGCACATCTTCCCCCCCGAATTTCCTCACAAAATGTCAAACAGTGAGGCTCCCCTCCCTGTTTATACTTTCTTCTGCTGGGATAGTCTCTGTCAGCTACCTACACACTGGGGCCAGGCACTGTTCAGTCACCACTGCCTGTTTCCATCATGTCCACGACTGTCTAAGATTTCTTCCGCAGTCTGTTTCTTGACTATTATGGTCCTTGTATCTGGGATGCAGTATTACTACCATACAGTAAAAGGGTTCAGGCTAGATGCCACTGAAACACTCATTCACAGCTTCCAAGAGGGCGCTTTTCGCCATTTTGACCCCTCAGTCTGTTTTAAGTGCTCCTACCTGATAAGCATCGCAGTACCCAACAGCGGGAATCACATCAGCAGCTGAAGCTTTTGATGAACTGTTTTCTCCGGTCAGGTGCTCAAACAGGGCGAGTGGCAAGCAGACAGACTGACAACACTGTTATAAAAACCGGTCATGAATGTTGCATGCACCTGACCCCAGGCTCTGTTAGCGACGGGCGTTGGTAAACATCGGATCACAAAGAGCCATGCATATCAATAGCTCTGACAATGACTCTGTTATCCTCTTTCAATGTTGTATTATGTAAATTGCGTGGACACAACATCCATTGCACGCTGTCCGTCTTGGGTGAGAGATCCCTCCTCTGTTGCTCTCCCTGAGGTTTCTTCATATTTTTTCTCCCTGTTAAAGGGGTTTTTTAGGGAGTTGTTCCTTATCTGATGAGAGGGTCTAAGGACAGGATGTTGTGTTGCTGTTAAGCCCACTGAGGCAAATTTGTAATTTGTGATATTGGGCTATACAAATAAAATTGATTTGATTTGATTTGACTCCTAGACGATAAATTCTGAGTCTCATCACCAGCCAGTCAGACTAGCTTGGTCTAGTCAGAAAGGCACGAACTGAGGAAGCCTCTTGGATGAGAGGCGAAACGTCTTCACGGATATATACCAAGTCCAGTTGCGCTTGATTCAACTCCTTTGGATTTGTATTACAGCCTACATAATCCAACTTAACTGAATACAAATGTGTGTGGACTACTGTACTATATAATAATAATAATAATAATAATCATTACATGAGGCATTTTGAACAATGCAACTTGTACAAAAAGTTCTGTAGCCCCTTCAGTAACTGGGGAATTTGAAAGTAAATTACTGTTAAATTGAAAATAGGGAACGTCCGGGTAGCGTGGCAGTCTATTCCGTTGCCTACCAACATGGGGATGGGCGGTTCGAATCCCGTGTTACCTCCGGCTAAGTTGGGTGTCCCTACAGACACAATTGGCCGTGTCTGCGGGCAGGAAGCCAGATTTGGGTATGTGTCCTGGTCTAATTTCTGGTGCAGCGTGTTTTGAGGTTTGAAAGCAACTGAAACGCCGTGTTTGGAAAATACGCGTCTCAACTGTTCTGACACTGCCGCCATATATGGAATCACCACTGGATTATCAGCTGTTGTTCTCTCTTCGATCGGCTGGTGCATTGTTTGGGTGGCTTCCTGGCTTTGACAAAAGCCTAGAAAGAATAACAACACTTAACCAGGGCCTGTTTAATGTGGGATTTCTACCCTTCCCTGGCCGCTGTGTTGGTGGGGACATTGTCAAGCTCAGTGGTTCAGCATCCTGATGACTCCTAGTTTGAGCTCCAGAGGATGATGAGAGTCTCAAACCCTTAAGTACTGATCAGTATGTGTTGGTTTACAGTTAACATCAGCAATCAAATGTCCCCCATCACCAATTGCAATTTCAGTCTAAGAAGGCAAACCTGTCGTTTTTCACATCCTCCCTCTGAACTTGATGTGGTTTTCCACCAAGTCAATGTGGTCAGTGAAATGTGGTACGTCCTGAGATTTAATTTTAACCCAGGTGTCATACAAAAATCTGAACTGATGGCTAAGTATTGTCCCTAGATAGGACATCAGAGCCCTCTTTTCTACTTCCTCCATATACAAGTTGGCCACCATTAGTGAAACTGGGGAACCCATAGCACACCCATGTTTCTGCCTATAGTACCGCCCCCTGTATGTGAAGTTCATGGATTGAAGACACAGCTTCAGGATTAGACAGTTTGTCAGTGTTAAGGGTGGCCATATTTCTAAGGGTGGGGTCGTCCTGTAATTTCATACAGACCACCTCCACTGCTTCATCAACAGGAACACACATGAAGAGAGACGTAATATCATGAGACCATTGTTTCATCCACCTCCATAATGATGTCCCTCACCTTAACCACAAAATCCATAATGTTCTGAATGTGATGTTCATTACTGCCTACCAACGGGTTAAGAGTAGATGCCAGAAACTTGAGAGATATTACAGGTCACTGAGTTTATCATATTAACAATAGTCCGTAATGGCACATCCTGTTTATGTATCTTACCATACAAACTAGGCATTACTTCCACGTCTCGATCATCATTTAACCATTTCAGTGCCCAGTACATCTGTTTAGCTATCTGTCACTTTGTGTAGAGCCACGCATGCGGGGGACAGAATATCTACTTTCTGTCTGTTGCCAGACTCAAGCCCCCTTCAGCTTAATTCTGTCCTAGTCAATACCAGTAGACACAGATACACTCTGCTAAGCAACGCATGCAGCTGAAGAGCCAACGGCCCAGGGGGAGAAAGAGGAGTGGAGAGCCCCAAATCAGGCAGATGGGGGGAGATAAGGAAAATAGACCAAGGAACAGCAACAAAACAGTCACGCTCACAAGTGTGCACGCACGCACGCACACACACATTGTAAAGATCTGTGCTGTCTTGGGAGAATTATCCTTCCAACTTCCTGAAAAAGATGAGTGTCTACTTGTCATCCTTTCTGAATTCTTTTCATATATATTGGACAGGTGGAATGGGAGGGGAGATCCAGCAGGCAGGGAGGACACAGCAATGAAAATGGCAGACAAGGCAAAAGGAAGAGATTTGATCTCATTCATCAGGGGAAATAAAGCTTTTCAGTTCTCTTTATGTGTGTGTTTGTCATTGTGTGATACAGCATATCTTTGTTCCGATATGTTTTCTCCACCATCGGTGAATATACGGCACATTTCTTGATGAGAGTAAGTGGTGGCCAAGATTACTTTGCACCTCTCTGGTTTGTTCTACTTCATATATAGAGCACTGTTTAGCATCGCAGCTCAAATATAAACTTTATCACAGCTCACTGAAAAACTATGTAAAACCATGAGCACTGAAGCAAGTTATCTGACTTCCCCTTACAGCGTCTGCACACTTTCAAAATGTTGATGTTAAACCTCACTATGAAACATTTCTTAAAACGAAACCCTAAGATCAGATGGAAAACTGTTTACAGCTAGCCGATAAAAATTTAGCTTCATGCCAATGGTGGCCAACTGTCTTGTCTAAATATGAGCCTCATTCGGTACATCCAGATCACACAATTGTAAATATGGAGTGCGTAATGCAACAGATCTAAAATCCCTTTTGTAGCTATGACTTAATGACCATCCTGTTTCATATTTTCATCTCATCCCAATGGTAGGATGAGTGCTAGGGATATGGGCTACATCCATCAAAGAGTAGAGGATATAGAATTTGGAATATAAAGATCTTTTCTCGGGTCAAGAACCATGAGGTTCTTGGATAACGTTAGAAAATGCTGGGAATCAAATCCAGGCCATGACAGGGGCAGGGGCTCACCCGGTAGGCTTTGCATCAGTTTTATAACCTATATTTGCATGTGAGCATGGAACTGTGTAAAGACGAAGAATGCCATGAGGATGGAAAAACATGTCAAAAAATGCTTGTGCATGAAATGAAAATGCCCGTGGTTTAAAACAGCACGCATGCAAACGTTCACATACACACACAAGCTACTTATACACAGACACAGCTCTACTTGTCAGAATCTAATATCTGGTTTTACTAGCCATGTTTTAATGGGAAGGGGCTTTGACTCCAAATAAAACATGAAAGATGTAAAAAGTTGTTCATTCAGGTCGGCAAGGGTGGAAAAAAATCAAACTAGGGAACAGTGTGTCTTCTATACAGCATGCAAAAAGTACACCAAGAGTAAATTAAAGTCTGTAAAAAAGATGTCTAACAAGTTCATAATAGGGGAAGGTGGAAATAGGTCTCTGCTAAAAAATATTCATACTTCAGAAAACTGCGCTGACAGGAAACACTGACAAATCTATATAAATTTAAAGAATATTGGCCTAAGTATGTCAGAATTGCTATATAAACCAGGTGTAAATGTTAGTGGTAGTCTATACTAGTGTTGACTGAATGAAAATAATTGAATAAAAAACAATTGGAGAACATCATCATCAGGTCAAGTATCCTCGGATGTAATGTATGTAATGATTGGAGAACAGCAGGTGCCAAATGCCAGCAATCTGTGTTGATGCAGTAGGGTAGTGAAGGCGAAAGGATTAGATTAACTTCAGGGCGGGAAATAATGTTCGGAGGCGGTTGAGAGGTGTACGGTTCAGCTATTGATTAATGCCACTGGGCAAGAAGCTATTCTCATATGCCTAGCTGTTATAGTTTTGATTCAGCGGTATCATTTACCAAGAGTAAGAACTCAGAATACGTAGCGACCAGGGTGAGAAAATATTTAATGAGGGGTCAGATGGAGCAGTGGTGACACAACAAAAAGGCTATATGGCATAGAGCAATTTCAGGGTCCGCAAGTTAATGCATAATCTGATATCGCTGTGTTGGTGTTGTTCCCACGACATCATAATTAATATTACTCCAGGACCATCTTTGCAATGGCCCAATCACGTTGTTGTGATGTCGCGCCTTTGTGAAGTGGGGAAAAAGACAAACTATGCCAAAGCTAGCCTAACATAACCTCAACCTCAACCTAACCTAACCTTAACCTAACACTTACTGGTTCCTTCACCTTTACCGACAGGTAGCCTTAAGCTAACTGATAGCTAACCCATGCTACACACAACCGCCCCCCCCCCCCAATTTGCAAAGGCATGACAGCACAACAACATGATTGGTCAGTTGCAATGATATTCCTCGAGCAACATTAGTTATGATGTCGTAGGAACAACACCAACACGGCAATGACAGATACACCACAAGTCAATACAAAGGTAAACACACTATATTATAGTGTATAATAAATTGCATACCATTTAATTCCTTGGCTGATCTCATGTGAAGATCAGATTATCAGATCAACGAAGGAGTCTTTCATTAGCCCATCAAATTCCAGTTTGAATGCAGCATCACCAATAAATCAAGGGTGTGGGTTGCTTAAACATAAATTTTAAGCATTACCTGATAGCAAATTTAATAACTGATTAAAATTGAAATTTCATTGAAATTTAATAACCTGATACGGGTTTGTAATTTGTGATATCGGGCTATACAAATAAAATTGATTTGAATTGAACAAAGGTTTTATTTATGCCCAGCACGTATTTTATATCATTTACAAGTACCTTCCATACTTTTAATCATAGCCTAATCATAGCAGAAATTGTATTTCAAATGTCAAGATGGTGGCCAAAAACTCTAAAAGTGGCTATAATTCCTGGAGTACCTGTATTCTCTAGGATAAAATAATGAATTATGGATGTAAAAATGTCTGACTTAAAGTTCTGATGCAATTACAAAACACCACACATCAGATTTCATATTCAATTTCTTTATCAATTTTTCATTTCAATGATTTGTATAATTTAAAAATAACCAGCATGGCATTCCATTTCCAAAGTTTTACCGCAAGATAAAAAAGATTTGAATGACTGGGACTTGTCGGTTGGGGTGAACAGTAATTTTACCACCCCTTGGGGGCGCCAATGGTAGGAAAGGGTGGGGATAGTCTTGCTGCACACTTCCACAACTTGGGGTCATAGGATTCCTGCAGGGTTGGCAGTTAATGGCCCTTTTTTGCCAACCAGATGATGTGTCTGACTCTCCTGTGAGGCGGCAGAAGCGAACCGGTCAGTTGCCAAAGCGATGACAAAGCAGCATGTCACCCTCTGCGTATATTGTATATACAATGTATAAATCCACTGGGTGTGTCTTTTTTTTTTCTTTTTTCTTTTGGATTTTCTCCCTTTTCCTCCCTATTGTACTTGGCCAATTACCCCACTCTTCCAAGCCGTCCCAGTCGCTGCTCCACCCCCTCTGCCGATCCGGGGGAGGGCTGCAGACTACCCCATGCCTCCTCCGATACATGTGGGAGTCGCCAGCCGCTTTTCACCTGACAGTGAGGAGTTTCGCCAGGGGGATATGGTGTGTGGGAGGGTCACGTTATCCCCCCCCCCAGTTCCCCCTCCCCCCAAACAGGTGCCCCGACCGACCAGAGGAGGCGCTAGTGCAGTGACCAGGACATGTACCCACATCTGGCTTCCCACCCGCAGACATGGCCAATTGTGTCTGTAGGGATGCCCAACCAAGCTGAAAGTAACACAGAGATTCGAACCGGCGATCCCCGTGTTGATAGGCAATGGAACAGACCACCATGGCACTCAGACGCCCCATCTTTTTTTTTTTTTTTTGGGATGGTGTGTCCTTGTGTCCCTTTTGTTAAGGCAGAGAGAGCCAGAATACATAAATTCAAAACATGCAAGGTCCGCACGGCTGCAGACTCATTTGTGAGAGCAGCCTGGCTTAGAAAATACAACAGGAGCGAAAGCACAGAGAACCCGGCAAGATCAGAGAGACCTGTTTTGGTTACTCTGCAAAACATGGAGCAAACGACCAGCTTATTCAGGAAGATCCCTGCACTGCATCAAATGGACAAATTTTAAAATGTAAGAATTGCAAACGATCTTACGAAGACAGAGAGAGAAAGAGCCAGAGCTGTATGAGGAGGCGAAAGAAAATCAGCGAAAATCATCGGGGGAATTTACCTACAAAGTCCGTGTGCCCCCCCCACCCCACCCCGGGCAAGGAGAGTGGTGAGAATCCCCAAGACTCAGTGACTTGATCATAAGCTTGTCGCCGTTAAACTGCAGCATGTCTGTAAATCTCCACCCTTAGAGAGCATTATGTGTCTATACACAAATGCAGATCAACTCCACAACAAAATGCATGAATTTACTGCTCGTTTGAAAGTACGCCCACTTATTCATATTATAGGAATCACTGAAGTTAAGTCCAAAAATCAGCAGCATAAAATGAGCCCAGCAGAATTTAATTTCGATGATAAAGAATGTTATAATTTTCTTTCAAGGAATATAGACAAACACTTAGGAAGAGGTTTACTGCTTTATATGCATAAATCATTAGCAGTTAAGGAAATTTCATTAGCGACAGAGTTTCAAGAGAATATTTTTGTGGCAATCAAATGCAATAACCAAGAGTTTTTGACGGGTTTAATTTATAGGTCTGTTAGCGGTACAGAAACTAACAATGACAATCTTTTGGTTCTAATGGAAGAGGTGTCAACTAGAAAGTACTTGAATAAATAAATTATGGGTGATTTTAATTTGCCAAATATAGAATGGAATTTTAATGATGCAAAGGGGAATAATCTTACATCACCACATAATATGTTTCTGGACTAAATTCAGAATGTTCTGCTGTTTCAACATGTAAAAGAACCAACAAGGTGGCGAGGTGATGACACACCACATGTGTTGAATCTTATAGTTACAAATGTGGATAAAATTATGGATGACATTCAGTATTTAGGCGCTTTAGGTAAAAGTGATCATTGTGTCATATTGTTTAAGGTCTTTTTTTTTTCTTCCCCCACACAGAAACAGTGAGAAATGGAACTACAAAAAAATTACAACAAGGGGAATTTTGAGGGAGCACGTAGAGAATTGGAAATCTTTGACTGGCCACAGTACCTGTCTAATTATGATGCTGAAGACAAATGGAGATTATTAAAGGATAAATTGAATGAAAAAGAGGATAAGTACATACAGTGCATCCGGAAAGTATTCACACCCCTTCACTTTCCCCACATTTTGTTATGTTAGTCTTATTCCAAAATGGATTAAATTCCTTTTTTTTCTCATCAATCTACACACAATACCCCGTAATGACAAAGTGAAAAAGGTTTTGTAGAAATTTTTGCAAATTTATTAAAAATAAAAAACTGAACTATTGCATGTACGTAAGTATTCACACCCTTTGCTATGACACTCAAAATTGAGCTCAGGTTCATCCTGTTTCCACCGATCATCCTTGAGATGTTTCTACATCTTGATTGGAGTCCACCTCTAGTAAATTCAATTGATTGGGCATGATTTGGAAAGGCACACACCTGTCTATATAAGGTCCCACTGTTGACAGTGCATGACAGAGCAGAAACCAAGCCATGAAGTCAAAGGAAGTGTCTGTGGACCTCCGAGACAGGATTGTATCGAGGCACAGATCTGGGGAAGGGTACAAAAAAATGTCTACAGCTTTGAAGGTGCCGAAGAGCACAGTGATCTCTATCATTCATAAATGGAAGAAGTTTGGATCCACCAAGACTCTTCCTAGAGCTGGCCGCCCAGCCAAACTGAGCAATCAGGGGAGAAGGGCCTTGGTCAGGGAGGTGACCAAGAACCCGATGGTCACTCTGACAGAGCTCCAGCGTTCCTCTGTGGAGATGGGAGAACCTTCCAGAAGGACAACCATCTCTGCAGCACTCCACCAATCAGGCCTTCATGGTAGAGTGGCCAGACGGAAGCCTCTGCTCAGTAAAAGGCACATGACAGCCCACTTGGAGTTTGCCAGAAAGCACCTAAAGGACTCTCAGACCATGAGAAAGATTCTCTGGTCTGATGAAACCAAGATTGAACTCTTTGGCCTGAATGCCAAACGTCACATCTGGAGGAAACCGGGCACCTCTCATCGCCTTGCTAATACCATCCCTACAGTGAAGCATGGTGGTGGCAGCATCATCCTGTGGGGATGATCTTCAGCGGCAGGAACTGGGAGACTAGTCAGGATCGAGGGAAAGATGAATGGAGCAAAGTACAGAGAGATCCTTAATGAAAACCTGCTCCAGAGCGCTCAGGACCTCAGACTGGGGCGAAGGTTTACCTTTCCACACGACAACGACCCTAAGCACACAGCCAAGACAACGAAGGAGTGGCTTCGGGGCAAGTCTGTGAATGTCCTTGAGTGGCCCATCCAGAGCCCAGACTTGAACCCCATTGAACATCTCCAGAAAGACCTGAAAATAGCTGTGCAGCGACGCTCCCCATCTAACCCTACAGAGCTCGAGAGGATCTGCAGAGAAGAATGAGAGAAATACCCCAAATATAGGTGTGCCAAGCTTGTAGCTTCATACCCAAGAGGACTTGAGGCTGTAATCGCTGCCAAGGGTGCCTCAACCAAGTACTGAGTAATGGGTGTGAATACTTACGTACATGCAATATTTCAGTTTTTTATTTTTAATAAATTTGCAAAAATTTCTACAAAACCTTTTTCACTTTGTGATTATGGGGTATTGTATGTAGATTGATGAGAAAAAAAGGAATTTAATCCATTTTGGAATAAGGCTGTAACATAACAAAATGTGGGGAAAGTGATGGGGTGTGAATACTTTCCGGATGCACTGTACCAAACAGTAAAACCAAGTCCCAGAATAAAAAGCATTAATTCCCCTTGGACAGTATTACAAAACGGAAAATTGTAGGAAAAAATATTCTTGCAAGAAAGGCAGTAAGAAGTAAAAACCCAGAGGTACAACAGCAATATCGAAGAGTTAGACACTTTGTGAGAATGAGAACACATTAGCAAGACAATCTAAGCAGAAACCAAAGGTTATCTGGCATTATAATAAGAAGACAAAAATTAAGACATCAGTAGGAGATTTATATACTAATCAGATACTAACTCCCAAAAACAGACAAATACACTGAAAAAGCAGAAATACTGTCAGATTATTTCAGCAGTGTATTTGTGATCGAACCTGAAGGGCACATACCTGAATTGCCAAGAGTGGAAGTTCAGCAAACAGAATGTTTTATAATAACTTTTGAAGATATAAAACAGCTTCTACAGGATATTAACATCTATAAATCACCATGGCCAGATGCGATACATCCTAGTATCTTAAAGAAATTGGCTAGGGTGATTACTGAACCTCTAACAATGCTATATAATAAATCATTAGAAGCATCAACTTTACTTTGTGATTGGAAAGAGGCACGTATCAGTGCAATTTTCAAAAAAGGAAACAAGTCACTAGCAGGAAATTACAGGCCAGTTAGTTTGACATCTGGAGTATGTAAGACAATGGAAAAAACTAATCAGAACATATATTGTTGACCATATGAAGTCTAACAGACTTTTTAGTAACAAGCGGTATGGATTTATATCTGGAAGTTCGACTACACTTAAGCTTCTCGCCGTTCTTGATAAGCGGTCAGCAGCTTTGAATAGAGGGCAGTCAGTTGACTGTATACAGATGGACTTTCAAAAAGCTTCTGATAAAGTTTCTCATAAAAGACTGCTGTCAAAATTAAAATCCTACGGCATACATGACAGAGTTACAGACTGGATACAGGATTTTTTACATAATAGGAAACAGCAGGTAGTGGTAAATGGGGCCGCTTCAGAATGGAAACTAATGACCTCTGAGTTCCACACGATTCTGTGTTGGGCCCTCTACTCTTTGTGGTCTATATAAATGATTTACCAAGTGTGATACAATCTTATTCATACGTTTTTGCAGAAGATACAAAATATTTAGAGTAATTAATAAGGACACTGATACAGCCCATCTTCACGCAGACCTCCATAGCATGAGTAACTGGTGTGATAGGTGGCTACTGAAATTAAATCCAGAAAAATGCCAACATTACACATTGGGAAAGTACGTCCCAACTGAGTTAACCACAAAGTTGGAGATTTGATAGTTCAGCAAGTGGAAGAGGAAAAGGACATCGGTGTCATGGTCGATAGTTCAATTGAATTTCACATGCCCATTTCTGAATTTTAAAAAAAAGGCGAACTCTATGCTAGTAAGAATTAGAAGAACTTTTCCAAATTTGTGTAAGGAAATAGTTTTACCATTATATAAATCCTTGGTGCAAACTCATCTTGAATTTGCAAGCTCGGTCTGGTGTCCTTATAAAGTGAAATATATAGAAAAAACTGAGAAGGTTCAGAGAAGAGCTACTAAACTAATCCCAGGTCTGAAAGAGATGTCATATGAAGAGAGGTTAAGAAATTTATAACTACCAACTCTAGTATACAGGAGACATAGAGGAGACAGGATTGATGTCTATAAGCTTGTTCACAAAATATATGATTTCACAGCTGAGCCTGTTATCTATCTTTGGAATAATAGGTATGAGTTAAGAGGGAACTCCTTAAAACTATTCCAATTAAAGAGTCACTCTGAAAAGAGAAAAAAAAACTTCTTCACAATTCGTGCTCTAAGAGCATGGAACGAACTTCCAGAGGGTGTGGCGCAGGCTCCTTCAGTTAATTCTTTTAAAAATAGATTAGATACAGTTTGGTCAACAATGGACTTTTTATACAATTATATAGCTGAGTTGTGAGTATTGTGCGACTGTGATTATTTGTGAGACTAATGTATTTATGTGATTATTGTGATTTTAACAACTATATTGTGGTTCTGTTTTGTGTGGTTGTTTGTTTTGATTTGTTGAGTCTGGTGTACTGGATTTGTATCCTGTGCCAGAAAATTTTTCATTAAATACAAGAATTGTGTTGTATTCTAAACATACATGACAATAAAGTTGAACATGAAGCCTAGTTGAAACATGAAAAACACCTGCATGGTCTTTAAGCAGTAATGGCAAAGGAAAACCAGGCCAGCTATGTTAATATAAACTTGGCACAAAAAGTAAGGAAATGTGTGTTTGGTAGATGATTTCTTTGTTGTAACAATGCTTCTTGGCAATAAATCTTTTATCAGGCACCTGATTGTCAGCACCTGGGGTACCAGAAGCTCAAAACAAGACTCAATAGCAACAGCAAAATAAGCTGTTTGGCACTGGCAGAGAAGATTTGGCAAATTTTTCATGGGTGCAACCCACATACTCAGCTCTTCTGCTCATCCCACAAATGCATGCTCCTTACAAAGGTGGCACCATTTGAAAGGGAAGTAAACAGGCTTTCCAACGGTATAAGATTCATTGCCAAGAAGCATCGTTACAACAAAGAAATAATCTATCAAGCACAAATTTCCTTACTTTTTATGCTAAGCATAGTTCTCCTTCAACCACTGTTATTTTGTCACCAATTTAATTCTGAGTAATCTTGGCGTGAGAAATCCTCAGTGTGAATTTCAAATATTTGCCCTCTTTGGAAAAGTAAAATCTCTCTCTAAAATCCCTGTCAACTGAGATACCTGCATGCTTGTGATTTGTGTGTTCAACCTAATGAAGCACATACTCGACGTGTACTCGATGAACCTCTAAACTCTCGTGGTAATGTATTGTCTGTCAGCAGCATAATGAGTCAGTGCCAGGCCCAGATGCAAGATGGACAAGCGGGCCCTGGCCTGCCCATCACAATCAGATGTAACATAACGTCATGTCAGCAGCACATGAAAGAAGTGAAAGCATGCCCCTTTAAAATGACCGGCAAAGGTAATATGCACTGCACAGTTGACGCCTTAATGAAATGATTACTTGAAGAACACAATGCTATAGGAGTCATAATAGCAAAGCCAAGATGGTAATCAGGGTTCTTACACTTTTTCACCAATGATTTTCCATGACTTCTCCAGGACTTCTCCAAAACCTTTTACTGAATTTCCACGACCAAAAGAAATTATTTTATCTCAATGGGACCACCGGAAACTAATTATCGTAACACTAAGTAAAATTAGGTTTACATCTGAAATGTATGGTGCCTCTCTAAAACAAAAAAAAAACACCAGACAGGCACACTTAGATAAATTTTCTCATATTTTAATTCCAACGGTTTAACATTTTTGTCAATGTCTCAAAAGATAAAAATGCCATCACATTTTCTGTCAGAGATAAACAGAGAGAAATAGTGCATTGGGGTGGGTAGGAATGCCAGTGCTAACTACTGATTACTCAGTAATTAGTACATTTTTGTCAATATGAAAAAAAGACATAACATAAATAAATAAATCTTCCAAAATTAATTTCCACTCCTAAAACTAGTGACGGAATATGCAAAGTCTGGAACTCAATGTGTCGTCTTTAGTCTTTACTTCTGCTCCATCCCACAGCCTCACATGTAAATCCATTTGTTTGGACTGCAAATGGTGGTTTAGGCTTTTGTGAAACAGCACTACATATGCCTTTTGTTGGGACACTTCTGACAGTAAGATTCTTTTAAAGTGCGGAGCAAGCCCAAAAGTACAGACATAGGCACACTTGTTCTCACCACAGGTAAATTTCGCTGCAATCTGGCTGTCCGGGAACATGGCGGCGAAAACACGGGTCGTGTCCTCGGATGACTTGAATGAGTAGTGTGAATTCATGATTTTTAGTGCCCACAGTATCTCCGCTTTGAGGACTTCATTTTTTGCATAAATGTCCAAAGTTGTCTGCTTTCTTGCTGTAGAAACTGTAGTAGTGTTGCTGGATGTCCTCACAGCATCCGCGTTCATAAACTCACCTATGGGTATTGCACTGCTAGCAACTGCGGCTACAGTCTTGTGCTTTTTCCCCTTCAAGTGGCTAACGAACAGTGTCTTTTGCCAGCCATAATTGGTATTTACCCTTAAAAAGCCATGTATTATTGAAGCTGCACTTCCCTGGCATTTTGTCGAAATCGTCCGTTTGCTAGCAGAAGCAACTCCAGGCTAGTGGGCGTGCCTGCAATTCCTAGGCGCTTGCACGCCGCATGCCCAGTAACACAGACTGAGCCAGACTGAATAAACTTTTCACACCACCAAAATATCACTACGGTCCGTGGCAATTTACATTTTATTGACACATCGATTTTGTTTGGATCAATTGATGAAACTTTAGATATATTTCCATGACTTTTCCAAAACTTCTGAAAAAATATTATTTTCCATAACTTTTCCAGGGCCTGGAAATTGCATTTTAAAATTCCATGACTTTTCCAGGTTTTTCATCACCGTACGAACCCTGGGTAATATACTGCTCAAAAAAATAAAGGGAACACCTAAAAAACACAATATAGACCTCGATGAATGAAATATTTCAGCTGAAAATCTTTATTTATTAGACAGAGGAATGTGTTTAGAGCAAAATAACCTAAGAATGATCAATGGAAATCAAAATCATTAGCCCATTAAGGTCTGGATTCAGAATCATACTCAAAATCAAAGTGGAAAATGAGAACATAGGCTGATCCAACTTCTGTGGAAATTCTTCAAGACGATTCAAAATGAGGCTCAGTAGTGTGTGGCCTCCACGTGCCTGTATGCACTCCCTACAACGTCTGGGCATGCTCCTGATGAGACGACGGATGGTCTGCTGAGGGATCTCCTCCCAGACCTGGATCAGGGCATCGGTCAACTCCTGGACAGTCTGTGGTGCGACATCGCGTTGGCAGATGGTACGAGACATGATGTCCCAGAGGTGCTCGATTGGATTCAGGTCTGGGGAACGTGCAGGCCAGTCCATAGCATCAATGCCCTCGACATACAGGAACTGCTGACACACTCTGGCCACATGAGGACGAGCATTGTCATGCATGAGCAGGAACCCAGGGCCCACTGCACCAGCATATGGTCTGACAATGGGTCTGAGGATCTCATCCCGGTACCTAATGGCAGTCATGGTACCTCTGGCTAGCACGTAGAGGTCTGTGCGGCCCTCCAAGGATATGCCTCCCCAGACCATCACTGACCCACCGCCAAACCGGTCATGCTGGAGGATGTTGCAGGCAGCAGAACGTTCTCCACAGCGTCTCCCGACTCTCTCACGTCTGTCACATGTGTTCAGTGTGAACCTGCTCTCATCTGTGAAGAGCACAGGGCGCCAATGGCGAATCTGCCAACCAAGATGTTCTCTGGCAAAGGTCAATCGGGCTGCACGGTGTTGGGCTGTGAGCACAGGCCCCAATTGTGGACATCGGGCCCTCATACCATCCTCATGCATTCTGTTTCTCACTGTTTGAGCAGAAACAGGGCTCCGGCAGTGCTCCTCCTGTTCCTCCTTGCACAAAGGACCAGATAGCGGTCCTGCTGCAGGGTTGTTGTCCTCCTGCGGCCCCCTCCACGTCTCCTGGTGTACTGGCCTGTCTCCTGGTACCTCCTCCATGCTCTGGACACTGTGCTGGGAGACACATCAAATCTTCTTGCCACAGCACGCATTGATGTGCCATCCTGGATGAGCTGCACTACCTGAGCAACTTCTGTAGGTTGCAGATACCGCCTCATGCCACCTCTAGTGGTGAGGGCACTAGCAAAATGAAAAACTAACCAAAGATCGGCCAGAAAAGATGAGGACAGGCAAATGGTCTGTGGCCACCACCTGCAAATCCATTCCTTTTATAGGGGTTGTCTTGCAAATTGTCTAATTTAAACCTGGTGGAAATTAGACAATTTACCAACAGGTGAAATTGAGTCACAAATCAGTGTTGCTTCCTAACTGGACAGGTTGATATCTCAAAAGTGTGATTGACTTGGAGCTACATCGCATTGCTTATGTGTTCCCTTTATTTTTTTGAGCAGTGTAGACTAGTCTACTAAACAAAATCTGGTGCTGGAGCACCATAACAGATGAAAACATTATTGGTGACGGCACACCCGCACAGACAGCATTATTCATGTCTGTGCATAGGTCTTATAAACACAAAACACAAGTGTGTAGATTGATTATTCGTCAAATAAATACTAAATAAGTTCTACTTACATCATAAAGGCACTCTTCAGGCTTTTTGCTGTGTGAAGTCTCCTATTCTACTGCATAGTACGCAGTAGTACACATGTCCATAATAATGCTTGGGCACACTTTGCACATTTTTGAACATACCATATACAGTAGACTCAGGGCTCAAGATCTTTGATACAATAATGGCCAAATACAGAGGGGTCCGTGTATGCAGGCCCTAAGCTGTTGCGGGCCCGAATGCAGCTGCATTACCTGCATATATGGTAGTTTCACCACTGCTCCCCATCCTCTATGTATGTCGTGTGGTATAGTATGTGTTCATGTATTTACTGTATGTGAGACTCTGTACTACTACTACTGCTGCTACTACTACTACTTTCGGCTGCTCCCGTTATGGGTCGCCACAGCGGATCATCCGTTTCCATCTCTTCCTGTCCTCTGCATCTTCCTGTCACACCAGCCACCTGCATGTCCTCCCTCACCACATCCATAAACCTCCTCTTTGGCCTTCCTCTTTTCCTCTTCCCTGGCAGCTGTATGTGAGGCTCTGTACAAAAGGTGAAAACAAATACCCTCTTGTGAGGACAATAAAGTGTATCTACTCCTCAAAAACAATGAGAGTTTGTACCTGGAGTACCCGGTATTGAGAAACGCCCCTTTTATTAGATGGCTCGTATAGCTCACATAAACAAGATGAATGTGTGATAAACTACCTGACAGAATAGAAAACCGGCAGCACTGCGGGGCCTTTGAGGACCCGATATGAAAATTACATAAACAGCAAGGTATTGTGCTTTTCTCGGTGGCCAGAATATTAACAGTCGTAAAAGATTTCTCCAAAGTTTTCTTATGTTCAATTTATATGCGAGGGATTTTACAAAAGGGAAATTACAACTAACTACAAGGTTGCTTGGTAACCAAAAGAACTCGCATGGAAACCAATGCTGCTCTTTTCTTTTTAGCCACATGCTCCGATTTCAAATCCAACACGCTTGAGAAACACATTTAGGGCAAAGCTGTAGATTTCAGTCTACATCTTCCAGAGCATTAGACATCAGAAAACCTTTTAACTTAATCGTGCTTGACTTTCGTGTGTGTGTGTGTCTGCCCGGAGGCCTTTCATCACACACTTGATCATTCATTACAAAACTAATCTTATAAATGAGAATTTATCTTTTAAAGGATACAAGCGTTGACCCTCCTTAATTATCCCCCTCTTATATATTCCTACATTTTATGGCGACAGGCATGGGTGCAAGTCCATGAATACTGGGATGGCATCCAGCACTTACCTGTGCCCCCATCCACAGGGTTAGTGGTTGTGTCAGGTAGGGCATCCAATGTAAAATTTTGCCAAATCATCATGCGGCTTGACAAAACCGCCATCGGGGCTATGCCCTCACAGGGTACCGATGGAAACTATCAAAACCGCTGTGGAGACTCCCGGGAAACAGGGAATAAGCCGAAAGAAGATGATATATTCCTACATTTCCAGTTTCTTAAACACTGCAAAGGGCTTTATGTAGCACACTCTTTTTAGAATCTATATTATGCCTTGATCTAAAAAGCTGACTTTGATGCTGAGCGAAACTCAAGGACTTTGTGAGGGAATGTCACTGGGGTTATCAAACAGGCACCTCCCCATCTTCTTCTTCTTTTGGCTTGTTCCCAGTTTCCCAGGGGTCACCACAGCGGAAAGGATAAGTTTCCATCTGTACCTTGTGAGGGCACAGCACCGATAGCGGTCTTGTCAATCTGCATAGTGATTTGGCAAAATTTTACATCAGATGCCCTTCCTGACACAACCCTATGGACAGGGGCACAGGTAAAGCGCTGGATGCCATCCCAGTATTCATGGACTTGCGCCCATACCTGTCACCATCACAGATGTTTTATTTGATATTGTTGCTGAGCATGAGAAAAACTCAAGTGAAGCAAGTTGAATCATTGAGTATGTATGTATACTTGCAAACAAGAAATCTGCTTATTCGGAGCCATCACCTTACGACAATACCCAGTTTATCATGTACGCATTGATATTGGCAATGCAATTACTCCAATAGCTGCATCTACGTGATTCTTTTCATAATTGTTGCAACGATTCCAGCAAACAACATATTTACTGCTTCCATCAATCTCCCTGACCTTAGCCATGCAATGGATTTCTGTCCCTTTAATCTATATGCAGTTTCATTTTTGGTGTCACAGCAAAATCAGCTGACAACGGAGTTCATTCATTTAAATGCTGAGACTTCTTCGATAGTCTGGCAGACAGGGATGTATGACGAAACAAAAATGTAAGCCCATTCTTTCAGATGAGGGCTGTGCACCCATGCACACAACAGTTGGTATTGGCAACAGCAGCCATTTTGGTGTCATCCAAGATCTGCACCTTCCCCCTGACCAAAACAAATCAAGATTGTTCACAGGCACCAATGATCAAAAGATTATGCAAAAATCCTGAGATCTTAAGCGGGTTGTAAATGTGTCGATTAAGACCTTAAGAGTTTGTAAATCAGATAAAGGTGTTCATAATACAAGTCAATATTTGTAGTACTATCATAAGATCAGCATAGTAATCTGTGTTTAAACACACCCACTGATTCCACAAAATATTTTCCCAGCTTTAGTCCATATTGAAAGTAAAGGCATTTTGTTTTTTGCAAATTAAAATCTGAAAGAAATACAAAAAAACCCAATAAAACATATTTGTTTGCCTGACATGAAAAACGTTGACCTGCAACAGGAAGCATGAAGAGTGATAGCAATGTGCTTGTTTAATTTTTAAAATGGTAAGAAATCTTTGCCAAACTATCTTGTTTTTGTGTGAAATGTTTTTGATAACAGTCCTGTCAAGCTAGTTCAGTTACTTGCACTGAAAAATGCATTTCAAAGTGGAGGACATGAGAGATTCTGCTGCTTGTCAGAGGGCAAAATACAAATATGTACATAAACTATAAACACACACACATACACTCACCGGCCACTTTATTAGGCACACCCGGACCAACTGCTCGTTGACGCAAATTTCTAATCAGCCAATCACATGGCAGCAACTCAGTGCATTTAGGCATGTAGACATGGTCAAGACGATCTGCTGCAGTTCAAACCGAGCATCAGAATGGGGAAGAAAGGTGATTTAAGTGACTTTGAACGTGGCATGGTTGTTGGTGCCAGACGGGCTGGTCTGAGTATTTCACAAACTGCTGATCTACTGGGATTTTCACGCACAACCATCTCTAGCGTTTACAGAGAATGGTCCGAAAAAGAGAAAATATCCAGTGAGCGGCAGTTCTGTGGGCGAAAATGCCTTGTTGATGCCAGAGGAGAATGGCCAGGCTGGTTCGAGCTGATAGAAAGGCAACAGTAACTCAAATAAACACTCATTACAACCGAGGTATGCAGAAGAGCATCTCTGAACGCACAACACGTCGAACCTTGAGGCAGATGGGCTACAGCAGCAGAGGACCACACCGGGTGCCACTCCTGTCAGCTAAGAATAGGAAACTGAGGCTACAATTCGCACAGGCTCACCAAAATTGGACAATAGAAGATTGGAAAAACGTTGCCTGGTCTGATGAGTCTCGATTTCTGCTGCGACATTCGGATGGTAGGGTCAGAATTTGGCGTCAACAACATGAAAGCATGGATCCATCCTGCCTTGTATCAACGGTTCAGGCTGGTGGTGGTGGTGTAATGGTGTGGGGGATATTTTCTTGGCACACTTTGGGCCCCTTAGTACCAATTGAGCATCGTGTCAACACCACAGCCTACCTGAGTATTGTTGCTGACCATGTCCATCCCTTTATGACCACAGTGTTCCCATCTTCTGATGGCTACTTCCAGCAGGATAACGCGCCATGTCATAAAGCTCGAATCATCTCAGACTGGTTTCTTGAACATTGCAATGAGTTCACTGTACTCAAATGGCCTCCACAGCCACCAGATCTCAATCCAATAGAGCACCTTTGGGACGTGGTGGACCGGGAGATTCGCATCATGGATGTGCAGCCGACAAATCTGCAGCAACTGCGTGATGCTATCATGTCAATATGGACCAAGCTCTCTGAGGAATGTTACCAGTACCTTGTTGAATCTATGCCACGATGGATTAAGGCAGTTCTGAAGGCAAAAGGGGGTCCAACCCGGTACTAGCAAGGTGTACCTAATAAAGTGGCCAGTGAGTGTATATATTCACAGACGCACCCACACTTTAGGCTTCCTTCCTATCCCTTAACATGCTCTCCCATAGCTCTTCATTGATCAGGACATTGCTCAAAGATCTAAGAGGCTTGAATCAATTGTTCAACATGAGAGGCTCTTTAATGTTGTCTCTTTGGTTGGGATGACAAGCAATCTACCATCGCTAATGACTTCGAGAGTGAGCGAGCGACGGAGCGAGAGAGTGAGTGGGAGTACTGGATGAGAACACTAATCTCATCATGGGCCTTAGGTTTGAGGATGAGAATAGAGGTGTTAACAAGGCGGCCATCGGAGAGCTGGGAAACTCAGAGCCCTCTGGCTTCCTTTATTGAGTGTGGTTATGAGTATGTGTTTGTGTGTTTCTTGGATATTCCACAGAGCTGTCTTCTAATTACACCACCCAAAATGCAATCAAGAGGCTGCCACAAGGCCCAGAGATCCTCCACATACAAAGACAGACAGACGGGTAATAAATCAATTTAAGTCAAGTCCTTTTTTGTTTTTGTATAGGCCATTCAGAAATTACAAATTTGCCTCAGTTGGCTTTAGGTAAAATAAAAAAATTGGCTAAGATTAAGGCCCTTAAAAAGTATTCAAAACGTCTTAATTACCATTTTACGGGTATTACATTTTGTAGCTTTTTAAATGTGAATAGGCTATTTATCCAGAGTTTGTATACTAATAACTTAAGTGAATATATTTATTTATATTGCGTAGCGCTTGTAGGATTCTTCTGTATAGGCCCGTTATGTTACAATCCTACAAAATTTGATGTCATATGAAAAGGTCAAACATTTCATGCACTCACATGCCCACTGAATGACTGCTGCCAGTTTGACAACGCTATGCGAAGGTCCCTTCACAGGTTATAAATTAACAAACGTCATGGGGAAATGCAAGTTCTCAGACAAGTGGTTGGAAGACACTGAATTTGAACTGTGGCTAAGCCCATCACTGGGAATAACCATGAGGCATACTGTTCGGTGTGTAAGAAAGCAGTAAGTGTAACCTTGATAGGGATCAACGCTATCAGGTCCCATATGCACAGTGCCAGTCACAAATCCACTATAGGATGCAGATAGCAGTTGTCTACCGTGTATTTCTGTGCTACACCAGCGACACTACTACCCAGTACCACGGCTGAAGCTACTACAACGGCCGCCGCTTCATCTTCTGTGGTGTCTTGACACGACGGCAAAACGCCACTGTCTCAATTCCAATGAAGGAATTTCAGATATTTTTAAAATAATGTTTCCCGATTCCAACATTGCCAAGACATTCACCTGTGGCAAGGAAAAAACCGGGTACATCATCAGATTTGGATTAGCACCACAATTCAAACAACAGCTTGTTGACAGTATAAACAAGGCTGGACCGTTTGTGCTGATGCTTGATGAGAGCCTCAATCAATCGAGAAAGAAAAAAAAGCTTGACGGCCACGTTCGATTTTGGAAGGATGGCTGTGTCCGATCCAGGTACCTTGAATCTCAATTCGTGGAACATGGAAGAACCAATGACTTGTTGGATCATGTCAAAATAAGTGTATCGACTAGCATTGTAATTATTCATACTTATGGACATTGTGTGGTTGCTGGGTTGCACATTTGACCAGTTTTCTTCGATGCAGAATTGATTTATTGCTTCGCTCTGCACTGCAGTCAATATTTACCACACCAGCAAATTGTTTTCATTCTGGGGAGTGTAGTTAACTAACCAGGTTAGCAGTTGGCTTGAATGGCATGGAAGTAGCCAGAGTACCTGGATGTATATATTCACAATTGTATTTGGTCAATAGCTCTAGTGTACAAACGAGATCTTTGCACAATGTTTGTTCAATACCACTTGTAATTTGTTTGTTATAAAAACATAGATTCATATTGTTGTTATGCATGCTCAGGAATCCAGATAGGAAAATCACAGGAAATTGAATCAGTCCATCTGGACACAACATGTATTGAGAGAAATGTTCCATCACTCATCTAAGTGACATCTTCAGTCAGAAAGTGAGACTGAAGAGGTCACTTAGATGAGTGATGAAACGTTTCTCTCAATACATGTTGTGTCCAGATGGACTGATTCAACTTTCTGTGATGGGTTCATATTGTAATTTTGCTTCAAGAAATTTGAAACAGCACAACATTTTATTTCTATAATAACTATTTAGAATAACTAATTTAAATGTAATAATGAGTGACAAACCTGGGCTATAGTTATACCTTGCTGTTTGTCTGAATGCCAGTGTATTTCAAGAATAAACATTCAAGGATTATTGTCATTAATAAACTTACAGCAGTGACAGTTCACAGGAATGTGTTACACAACTGAATATGAGGTAGCTTGTGTCCATCCATATGGATGACTCCACTCTCAACTTTAAGTTGGTGTTTCTTCTCCATAACGAGCAAGCGAAGCACTATGGAGGTGCTCGGCTGGTTCTTGTTGGAAGCTGTGGTCTTCACACCCTTCACAATGCAGTGAAGGCAGGCTTTACAGTGGGGCAGCTGGAAAAGCTCCTGAGATCAATGGACTTCTCTTCCACAATGTTCCTGAGGACAGAGGACTTCACTTGCCTGACTGGGTCCTCTTGCTTCCCACCACCATTCTGCACCCATAGATGGATCAAAAATGTCCCTGTGGCAGAGAGCAGTTGAGGTTTGGCCAATGGTACAGATGTGGATGCGGTCAAGAAGAAGGAAGTCCCAAACCCTGGTACTGCCTCTTATAACACCATTGCGGTGGCACAACGGGATCCATTCATCGTTGCTAAATTGCCGTTCTTCCTGGTGATTTCCAGGACCTTCAACCCCTTCTTAACAAAATTCCAAACCTTTGAGCCATTTTTGCCCTTCTTGGCCAAAGACTTGGCTGAGCTGCTGAAGGTAATAATACCAGTAATTTAACTTAATTTGATTAGTCTATATTAATGGTTCTGTCACTGATTGATTGTTATTTCTTTATGAGTCTACTGAGGCGGTCTGTGAAGAGGGAGCTCCTGAAGGACTTCACCCCCCTGAAGCTGACAAAAGTCAATTGTAGCTGATGAGGCAAACTGGATCTCCCCTATTAATGCTGAGATAGGCCTGGGTGCTGAATCTGCCATCAAGGTGATTTTGATATATTTTCAGAGATGCATATGTATGGATTGTTTGCTCTACCTGTACACTAAACCAGCCACTTTGTTAGTAAATTGACAATTTTACCATTTTATTATGCTAATAATAACAATTGTTGTGTAGTTTCAAATAAATATATATTGAAACTCTTTTTGTAAGTTCAATGAGAGGTGGATGCAAACTTTTTAGAAAAAATATAAAGATTCCCTTCTGCACTATTTACAGTTTATTTTACTTATTTGTCAGCTACTTCAGAGAAAACCGGGAAGCAGGGTAGGTGAGCTTTCTGTGCTCACCTTCAGGGGACAGTGTATGCAGGGCCTGGTTAACATGGTTAAGAGAGTGCAGGAGAAAGGCACCCTGAAATGTCCAGTGGTCAGGCACGTTGCATGTCTGGATCCCACAAAGATGAACAGGGATCTAGAGTGGTGCATCACAAAAATGAAGAGTATAGTCCAAATATTCCTGCAGAGCAAGCAGTTGGCAGGAGGTATTTCAGCTGTTAGGAAAAAAAATGATATAGGGATAGTAGAAGTGGATAGGGTATTCAAATTTACCAAGGCCATGTGTTAAAGGTCTCATTGTGCAAGACAGTTTCATTTTTGTGCATTCTTCTGTAAAGATTGTTAACATGTCTAAGCTCTTTCCAAATGCCTTCAAATTAAATACTTTAAACACTTCCTGAAGAAACCTTAATATACTACTTACCTTCTTATGTATACAGATGCTGTGAGCCATGTATTTGTCAAATGGATGATGAAGCAGAAGACTGGAATGAAATTGAATGACCTGTGGGTAATTGCTTCTTTCATTTTCCCTGTCAATGTTGTAGGTGAGTTGATCATCCAACAGTTTGAGAGCTCTCTTTCTGTTGAGGGTAGAAATGAGCGTTTCCTCTCCTTTAAGCCACTGGAGCAGCGGCTTGATGTGTTCCTACACTCAGCAAGTCCTACCCTGAGCTGTTAAAGTTCTGTCAGAACCCTCTACTTTTGTCCCATGGACAAGCAATGGTAGACAGGATTCTCTATCAATAAGGCGGTTGAAACGTGCAACCTCCTTGAAGAATCAGTGGAGGCTCAAATGTTGATTTGCGATCGGGTCAGTGTCTGTTGCGGCATTCTGAAGGTACCTCTCACCAATGAGCTCCTCTTGTGCAGCCTCTGCAAGGTCAGAGTACAGGATTCACCTGGAACAACAACGAAGGAGAGAGAGTGCCACACATGGCCTCAAGAGGAAAGGAGTCGAAGATGAGCTAGAAGAGCTGAAAACGAAAAAAAAAAAAAAGGTCCCAATAGATGTGTGCGACATGCTGCAAAAAGACGCCAATCAACTAGCAGAGCAGGCAGAGGGAAAATCTGGATCGTTAATGGCCCAACTGATCACGAAGTCCACCACCCTCAGCAGGAGACAGAGAAACAAGCAGGTGCAAACTGAAAAATTGTTGGAACGCAAAGCAACTGAATTGGAGCTCATGCCATGAATCTTGATAGGTATTTGTAAGGAGGGAACCCCTCCACAGCTCACTATTTCATATACAAGTTCAAAATTCACACAAGTATATATAGAGAATTCTGAAAGTAATGATTTCATAAGACTGTGTGTGCAGGTGTGTGTGTCTTTATCATTTGTAATTGTAATATAGGCCAAGGAGCATCCTTCTAATGGCCGAGTTGCCATTCAATGCTGTATCGCCCCACCTGCCCAACAGCATTTTGTGTAAAAATGTGTGGCCTCATTTGTTAGGCCAAATGCAATGGAAAAAGACTGGGAAAGAGAGCAAAGCATGCAAGCACCACAGAGATTTTTGTTAATGTCCATGGTGTGTGTGTGTGAGAGAGAAAGAGTGAGTGAGCTTGTTACCGTTATTACTTTAAATAAACCTTGCCTTTGGGTTAGTCACTCAATTTATTCTTTTGAGCTTTTTCCCCTCGTGGCCTACATGAATTCTGCTGTATTGATACAGTGGTCCATAGCAGTTATCACAAACCAAGACTGTTTAGTTTTGCAATCTCAAAATTAATGTATTGTAAAAGTAAGCTAAAGCTCGAAGTGGTGTTGAGGTCTTAAAATATACTGGAAAGTTCTTAAAAAGTTTTGACTTTATCTTAAGGATTCCTGCATATACCCTACATAAACACACATACGCATTCACACAAAAAAACATATACTTTTGAAGAAAGACAGTGACAATTATCTCATTGCTCCAGGCATTCACTCCTCACCCAGCTGAAGGTAGTAAATTATGATAGAATGAGGAGTACATAGAAAGAGGGAAGAAAAAAAATACAAGCTGAACAATAAAACCCCATGCAAAAATCATGTGTGAATGTACAAAGACTCAATATATTTAGTTTCCCTGCCTGAAACGAGTTCGTTGCATCGATGTGAGATAGATAATATCATTAAAAGTTGAGATAGGCAACAGGGAAAGGCAGATTCCCATGTAAGGGTGTTGTCAGATCTTAATGACAGCCAGGTTCCAAATAATTAAACCATTGTGCTTAAAAACTGGTTTTGGACCCTTGGTTTTAGATAAAAAAATCCCGAAAGCTTAATCACCATGTTCTCCGACCAAGATACCCAGAGTTACAGTATCACAGTCTCCGTGCCTGTTTCCACTGTAGCCTGCCATCACATCCCACGTGTCAACAGGAGGCGAACTGTGCTGCTGTTTTTACCCCAACAGCCCCGTTCTCGATCACATCGGATGCATTTTCAGCAGGAAGAGTCATTTGCTATTGGTAGGCAGCCAAACAGTCACCTGTCAATCACTTGTGTGTGTAAGCTAGCTTTTCTCAACGGGGGTGTTCAGAGAACGCTGGGGGGGGGGGGCACTGGAAGCAATATTTTTGAAAGGGGGGCGTTGAGGTGTTCTCGGGGGGTGTTTGTTTAAGGCAAAATTGGACTAAAGATTCAAGATGAGAGGAGCTGAAACTTGCAAATACTTGCAAAAGAACGTGGTCTGCCACATAAAGCCTGCCAGTTTACACCGATGAGACTAGACGAGATGGTGTGTCATTTCCATAGCAACGACTCTCTGTACGTCACTGTTTCTGTCAGCTTTCTGTTACTGGACGGCACATCAGTGTTTTGTCTATAAAATTTCACCAACATGGCGTTTCCTCTGTCAACTCAGGAAAATGGATGCTCTCTTCCTTGTGTAGCGCCTCTAGTCCTAACCAAGGATAGTTATAGGGACACTAACATCTAGCTAGGTTAGGGACTTGGTATGCCTTGAATTAAATCACAAGGAGAGTTAGTATTGAGTTGAAAAGTTGGCAATTTTATTGCCTTACAGAAACAACGTATATATACGACACTGAGTACTGCATATAAAATTCAAATAAAAAAGTGGGAAAATAGAGCTCTTCAAAGTATCCATCCATCAATTTTCCAAACCGCTTATCCTGCTCTCAGGGATGCTGGAGCCTATCTCAGCAGTAATTGGGCAGCAAGCAGGGAGACACCCTGGACAGGCTGCCAGGCCATCACAGGGCACACACACACGGACAATTTAGTGCGGCCGATTCACCTGACCTACATGTCTTTGGACTGTGGGAGGAAACCGGAGCCCCCGCAAGAAACCCACACAGACACGGGGGGAACATGCAAACTCCACACAGAGGATGACCCGGGACAACCCCCAAGGTTGGACTACCTTGGGGCTTGAACCCAGGACCTTCTTGGTGAGAGGCGACCGCACTAACCATTGCGCCCCCGTGCCGCTCTTTAAGGTAACAAATTAAAATAGGAAAAATAAGTAAGTCTCCTTCAATTGGTAAAAACGAAACTGAGTTTGAAATCCGAAAGCTCATTTCCTTGTCCTTGTGTGTGTGTGTGTGTGCGCGTCAGGGATGCTCATTTGAATTTTTGTCCTGACCGATAACCCGACGCTCATTAACCGATCATTTTTTAACCTACGAGATTAAAATGTACTACTTACAATGGACGAGTGTCTGTGAATTAATAATAAAAAATGTTTTTTTTTCATATGAAGGGGTTTATTTTTGCTTGTGCAAATATCAGCGTAAACAACAGAACATGAGAACATCGTCACATCATCACACACCTGCAGCGCTGCTGTGAACAAAATAAAACAGACTGAATAAAACAGACCAACAAGCCTAATGAACAATATTTAAATAAATTCCAAATAGTAGCCAGCCTTTCCAAAGAACTAAAACAAATTAACAAAACGAAACACACACTGAATCCTTCGGCACCAAGTGTGCTGTATAATCGGCATAATAGCCTAGCGCTCCCGGGTAGAAAAATATTTTATAACTTATTAGAATAAAGAGCAACTAACCAGACTTTCTAATGTTTAAACAGATTAACAAAACGAAAACGACATTGAATCCTCTGGCTAATTAATTATCAAAACAGCCAACGGATTAACAAAACAACAACTTGCAGTCGCATTTTTCAGACCTCAAAATAAAATACATCAGGCCAGTCCCACCTCAGTCCTCAGCATAGCGGACAGCTTTTCTACTGGTTTTTATTCAGAAATAGTAACCTGTCGACATGCCGTGGGGTTATTCTAGAGCGCAGTCTGTTGACCTTGAGACCCGCAGAGGAGAATACCCACTCAGATGGTACAGATGTCCCACGAATGCAGAGATGGCGCCTCGCTAGAGTGGTCAGCCTCAGGAATCGCGTCCGATTAGCTTTCCATCAGTCAAGAGGATTCATATCCAATGGGGGGGGGGGGGTTGTCTCTCATCTAGGTGTCCACCTCTGTCTCTGGGTCAATAGCTTGTTGAGAGGTGATGTAGCCGTCTCCCAGGAGCAACATCATGGCATTACCTTGGCGGTGTTGTACGACTCCAGCCTGGGCAGCAGGTACTGTTGTCTCGTCATCTCCCCCTATAGCGCCAGCTGCCTCATCATCTCCTCCCATAGCGCCAGCGCCAGGTTCATCTTCATCATCTTCAGTGGCCATATCCACAGTAGCACAGATTTCCACAAGTTTTGCTTTTGCAGATTCTCTCATCTGGTGCAAAAAAAAAAGAAAAGAAAAAGAGAGATGTTTATGGCAAGGGTCCAGGACAGAGGCAATCGGTGCTGGTTTGGCCACCAACTCATCCATATCAACCTGTGGTGAACAATTTAGTTTAATCAATGTCCCTCTTAATTCATAAGACTATGATAGTAATAGGCTAATAATACATGCTAAGGATAGTAATATGCTTGAACTAATAATAATAATATTTGAATAGTTCCTAGGCTATTTTAAAAATACACAGGCATATATTAACCCTATAGGTAAATGAAATAGCTTACCTTCATGCGGTCACTCAAGGAGTGCCGAACCTTCGCCTTGAACTCTGTCACTCTTCGTCCATCATCCTCAGCTCTCATCAGGCGTGTGTTTAGGAGGCCGAAGGTGATGGGCTAAATGTTGGAAAATCACACCTCCTTTTCTGTGGACATGACGGTGACCGCACATTTCAAATTGTCCAACACAGGCGCATTATCTGCCAGTATTCATCAAAGATCTCGAGGCTTCTGGCAGCTTTCTTACTGTTCGTTCGTACAGATCAGCTGTAACTGCCCACCGTTGTTCAAAAAGTCTTGCAAACATGTCGCACAATGAATTCCATCTAGTTTTGCATGACTGGATGAGCTGGTGTTTCAGAAGTTTCATTTGTTCTTGTTTGGCCTCCGGTGCCTTGCATGCAGGGGTGTTGTGGTTGAAGTGCCTGACAAGCCGCCTGGCTGCAATGTTAACCCGATGCACATACACGTTAAATCCATCATTTACCGCCAGCTGCAGTGTATGCGCAAAACAGGCAACCGAGTCCCAGTTCACCCATCCAGGAGAGTTAGCAGCAACGATGTTACGTGCATTGTTGTGGACACATGCAGACATTTTCCCACTAAGTCCCCTAGTCTCCACCGCGTCAATTAGTTTTTTTTAAACGTTTATTTGGGAAGGGACAATCTACATTCAAAACAAATGTTAATGTACCCGAGTTAGCTAAGAGGCTAGTTTCCATCAGTAGTCCCTTTGCCTGATGTTGTTAGGCTACAGCAAAAAAAAAAAAAAAAAAAAAACACAAAAATCCAATCTATAAACATACAAGTTTAGCTGTGAGGTTGTTAGCGGTGTGTCTGCTCTGTGTTAATAGGACAGCCGATTTAACCTGCCAGTCCTCATCGATATAGTGGCATGTAACTGTCAAGTAGCTCTCCATTGTGAGCACCATCCAGCAGTCAGTCGTAAGAGCCACTAACTTAGTGCAAGCAAGTTGTGTTTTAAGCTCGTTTTTTTTCTCTGCAAAATGGGCTTCAATTCGACGGGTAATAGTCAGTCTTCACGGATTTGGTATTTAGGCTCGGTATAGCCCAGTAGCTCTTGAAAACCCTCGCCACAGACCACGCTGATGGGCAAATGTCTTTCTCCACCATTGAACAGATTCTCTGAGTTATCTCCTCAGACCGCCGCGCATCACATCTTCTCCCTGCTAACATGCAGGCCGAAGTTTGTTGTCCTCCATCACCCGATGCGTGTGGATTTTTGCTTCGCAAGTGGTATTGCATTGTTCTTGTAGTACTGCTATATTTCCTTACTGCATTGCATGATTTACAAATTACCTCGTCATCCCTTTGGTTGAAATGGCCCCACACAGTATACTTCTTTTTGCTCGCTTTATTTTGCTCGGGCACAGTGACACAAAATAGGTAGCGATTATACAGAAAACGGCTTGTGTTCTATTGTAACAGGTGTCTGAAATTCACATTTGACCAGAAATGTAAAGTGCTTTGAGTGGCTGTTGCAGCTAGAAAAGCGCTGTATAAAATGCAACTTGATTGATTGATTGATTGACACGTGTGGTTGGTTGCATGTGTCGACAACCCCCCATAAGTTGATTGATATGAGTAGCTTATTTTTGTTTTATCATGCAGAAAACTTTTCTTAATTACTAAAAAAAAATAAAAATAAAATAAAAAAATAATTGAAAAAAAACCATATATATATAAATATATATATATATATATATATATATATATATATATATATATATATATATGTTTTTTAAATCGTTTAACTGATAGTATTAATCAGTCAAAATTCATATTATCGGTTAACGATTGACCGGTTAATTATAAACATCCCAAGTGTGTGTGTGTTGGGTTTGAGACCCAAGGAGCTCCGTTCCTTGTCCTTGTGTGTGTACTGGGTATACTACTGCAACTATTTCTACCTGAGTAGAGCTAATAGTGTGTATGGGCTCTTATCTGGTGTCTTCGTGAATGAATGGAGATAGTCAGGGGTCTTCTTAAGACAGATCCTAAGGAGGCCACACCACTTCCACGACCATCCAGTGTCACTGGGTTGGACTCACCACCATTAAGTCCTCCAGATTCCGTCTGGTAATTAAAAAAAACCCAACAACTTACACAGATAGTGCAGAGTAATAAATCAACCAATTCTCTTTCTGTTTCTAATTTAAATTATAATGTATAACAAAAAAATAAGGCTATACTTAAACTATAATGAATTACCATACAATGCAGCAACAGTTGGTATTTTAGCATTAATAAATGATTTATATCTTTGTCTTACTACCTTTTACTAGTAATATATCTATTTTAAACATTTTAACATATTCCGCTTTTATGCATCATTTAATATGTTCCACCTTAATATGAATATGAATTGAATTATTACTACATGCATGACATTTTAATAACCAACATTAGACAACACCCTCATAGCGGTGACAGGCATGGGCGCAAGTCCATGAATACCGGGGTGGCATCCAGCGCTTTACCTGTGCTCCCGTCCATAGGGTTAGTGGTTGGCAGGAAGGGCATCCGACCGCCATCGGTGCTGTGTCCTCACAGGGTACCGATGGAAACTATCAAATCCGCTGTAGCCACCCCTGGGAAACTGGGAACAAGCCGAAAGAAGAAGAAAACGATTCCATAACCCCGACTGGTTTTTATTACGTGTCTAAATTTGAACATAACGCATTCCCTCCACCAACAGCTAACGTTAGCTAACAGCACTTGCAAGTAACATGTGCGCCACTCTCCGGCGTTTCAAAAACAAATAACTCGACAGGAACCGTCTCCTTCCCATTTACAACTCGTTCATAGCTCGGACTCTGATAAAAGACTGGGTTATTAGCACTGCCGCATGGAGATGAACAACATTTTAGGACTATTCTGCGCCGGTCCATATCGGCTGTTCCTAGCTGGTTTGCAGTGGGGGTGTCACGAGACGTCATTTCACCGCAGACTACAAGCGCACGAGTTGGACGGACGCTTTTAGACGCACATCTCCCACCTCTGGACTGCCTCCGAGGTCCTAACATGCACATCCTCAATAGGAGCACAGCGGTCGATAGGAGAATAGAAGGATTCACTTATGCGGTTTATAAAATATAAGTCAAGTTCAAAATAAAATCCCGATCGCATGAAAATAAAATACAAATTATACCCCAACTGAAATACAGGAGTGGGCTTCTGTAAATAAAAGCCAAATACAAAAGAAAACACTCAATGTTAATTAAATTAACATTAAACAGCAGTAGTATTAAATCGTTTATGAGAACTAGTGCATAACGCCACTCACTTGCAGCCACGTTTCAAGATGGCCTCCTCGGCGTGGCTAGCCGAGAACAGCTACAGCAAAACTGGCTACGTCCTGGGCAAACATTCACGGTAGTTGGTTCAACAACCTCACGGTATCAATAGGAGGATACCGAAATAAAATACCGAATCGCTACAAAATAATATGCACAAAATACCGAAGTACGCGCCGCGGGTAACGCGCAGTTTTAGAAGTACCAGTAAATGCAAATAATAAAATCCCAACACGCGGTCATGCATACTACGCAATTCAGAACCATCCGTGCAAAATAATCCTCCATCTCACTCTGATAACTCTTAATATACATGTTGAGATCTTAGGTACTGGATATGAACATTATTTCTACGCTTCACCCCGTCCTTGCTCTAACTGAAACTAGGCGTCGCGCGCGTGACGTTATAACCCTGAGTCGAGCTTAATCTCTTAAAGGGGCAGTACAGAATTACGTTTCACAGCAGGAAGAAAGATCGGTTCTTTACCACCCGGCTACATAATGTACATATTGTTATTTTCATGTACTATGTAGAGGTATAATTTTTTGCGACCAAATCTCTAAAAAATTTTACAGAAGTCTAATATTGAAACTTTTTAAATTTTAATAAGTTAAGTTGCTCTTTATAACTTTTTTACCTCCATGTTTAATAAACTAATCAAATGCATTTCATTTCATCGTTCGTGATTTCATTACACGGTTAATGCATTGCTTTGGTGCATGCTGCCACCTACAGAAGGCTATAGGAGTGTCCAAGGTACATTAGGATCTTGCCACAGAATAGCTTCGAATCCCGCAAGAGATGTGAAAATAAAAGTGATGATATCCCTTGCAATAAGTGCGGAAGTGTGTGAAAACAATGTTAACTAGACCTGCATGCAGGTATTAACGGGGTCCAAGCCCCCCATGTATGTAAGTCGGATCTGGGTGTCTGTAGGAGCCACGCTAGTTGAACTGTTTGATTGTTAGATGGATGCAAGTCTCAGTCTTAAAGAGCGACGGTGGTCGTAAAGCTGTCCGTCAAGATGGTGTTTGAGTAAGGTTGTGAATATAGCGTACAACTATTGATCATATATGAAGTAAACAAAGGATTATTGATGAAACTGGAAGAGTTTATTAACATCGTGTGGGTTGGAGCTCAAAGAAAAACAAAATATTTGTCTAAAAGAATATAATGACATTTACGGATAACGTGGGGGAAAATGAGTAGTATTAGGCTATATATACTTTTCAACAATATTGAGTGTTAAGTATTGAATAATAAAAGTCGAAGAGCATGTAGTATATTTTTTAGGAGAAATACAATTCTAGTGTTCACTCACATGGACGCAAGTCTCAGGCTGACAGGAACGAAGAGGTTGTCTTCCACTAACTTCAGAGTGTTTCTTGGCAGTCTTGCCGGGAGTTATTCAATAAAGTGTGAGAAATGTAGCCAGGTGTAAACCTTGTTCTGAGGTTCAGGGAACTTATTTGTATTTTAATTAAAACTTTTGAAGTGGGAGTATGAGTATATAATGAAGCATGAGTATGTTGCATCTGAGTTTAGCATCTATGCAGTGAATGTGTGAAGCCGTCATCATTAAACTGCGATTAATTCTTAATAGACGTAGCTAATGGCAGTGTCTGAGCCAAAGATGTGAAAGCAGAGGGTTATTTTACGGTTTTTCATGTGTAATTCTGTGAGTTATTTGCTGATTTTGAAAGAAATGTGTAGTTATACTCCTGTAGTGCGTTGTATAGCAGTGTCAAAGGGCAGTAGAGTGGACCTGGGGTGATAATGATTTGCATTATAAAATTTCCTTTACTGAATGGTGCTCACAAGAGTACATAGCTGTTAGCTGCAAAGCTTAATTCTGATCACACTGACAGGCTACAAGTAGTTTGGAAATATAATTTTAGAGCATTTTATGATTTTGCAGCATAACGCCACCTAGTGGCCAATTAACACTAAATAATGCACAGAACCTCAGGGAGTAATGACTTATTAGTGGACCAAGTTTTGTGTTAATCGGAGTTACTGTGAGCAAGAAACGCCACCTTGAGCCAATAGCATAATTGCTGCTAAAGAGCTGCATGCTGTCCCTTTAAACACTTATAATAACACAAAAACCGTTAGTGATATACATCTGGAAAAATTCAAACATCATTCTGGTAGTGTCACGTGTCCTGTCAAATATTTTGGAATAGTTTGATCAAATATCTTTGAAAATAAAAAATATTACGTATATTGTACACTGTACAGGCATATATTGTACATAACTGTGGATACATGTTTTGACGGATTAGAACGCCATTTGAACCACTTGATATATTCATTCTCAAGAATGTCTGTGGCGATTTTGGTAGCAATTGAATGAATTTGTGCAGAAATATTCATGTTTTATGATTTTTCATATTCTGAAATGACAATATGTTGCAGTGTAGCAAAGTTTTAGTATCGCTTACTGGATCTGCTCACACAATCTCAGCTCTGTAGGATGTACAGGTGATTTTTGGGAAATTTTGGGGCATTTTTGAAGTTTCGCAGGTGAAATTTACATTTTTTGTTATAAGCCACGCCCACTTTTTTCAATCGTGACTAAATTGGATGTTTCAACTCCAGTATGATCCGAGATTGTGCACTCCAAATTTCATCCAAATCCATGGTGCCAATTATGATATATACACTCCAATTTATAGCGCCCCCTACTGGACAAATGAAACGCACTTCATGGGTTAGGATCTTTTGACAATACGTGACATACGTCTAAAATTTCAAGTTGATATGTCAATGCATTGATGAGTTATGCTACCATCATGGAAAATCACAGTTTTTCAGTCAAGGTTCAGTCAAATCAAAACCGAGCAACGGATCAAAATTCTTTCGATGACCTTTTGCCTTGAGTGACTGTAGATGATGTGTGCTAAGTTTCGTGTAAATCGAACGCACGGCCTAGGAGAAGTTCAAAAAAGTAGTTTTGGCTATTTTCGCAAATTGGCGAAATAACATTTCAGGCAGAAATGGGCGTAGCCTGTACCACGCCAAAACGCGTTGACCTTCAAAATGGCGCCACCAACTGGTTGATATGTGTCATTTTTTGCATCTGGGGTAAGTGCGAAGTTCTGTACCAGCCCTCTAAAGGGTTTTGTAGAATCTGTTACAATGTAGGCTGCAGTACCACTTTTACCAACGGAAAAAATAAAAAATAAAAAAAAATAAAAATAAAAATCTGAGCAAAAAAAATAGGGTTCCCAGCCCTGGGGCGTGGACCCCTAACTACAAATACTCTTCTGAAGTTGTGAGAATACCCAAAAGGCTGTGAAAATGGAGATGTTCTCGAAAAAGTACAAAAATCGGGGTACAATATTCATTTTTATCAAGTTTATATGTCCGACCAATGATAAAGGTTATGCCAAGATTTAAGATCCAATTTGCATTTTTCAATTAGACGTGTGAGGTTAAGCTTAAATAGTTGTTGGAAGGAGTGTGAGACAATAATGCCCAAGTATTGGAAATGGGAGCTAACCTTCTTGAAGGGGAATAATGTGGCTGGAATATTGAGAGCTGAAGAGTTGATTGGGAAAAGTTCACTTTTTTTGCAGGTTGAGTTTGTAGCCTAATAGTTTCCCAATTAGTTTAAAGACAGCTAGAATAGTGGGTATGGAGAATGTAGGATTGGATAGATATAATGGAAGGTCTTCAGTGTAAAGTGACACTTTGTGGGTAATACTCTCTCTATTCTCTCCCTCATAAGCTTTACACTGACGAAGAGAGCTGGCTAGGGCTCCAATGACAACATTAAAAAGTAACGGAGACAATGGGCACCCTTATCTAGTTCCTCTAAAAAGAGGAAAGTAGACAGATGAGTTATCATTAGTATGAACAGAAGCTAGCAGAGATGAATATAATAACCCATCCATTTCTATCCATTACCCAAACTGCTTATCCTGCTCTCAGGGTCGTGGGGATGCTGGAGCCTATCCAGCAGTCATTGGGCAGCAGGTAGGAAGACATATAATATAATATAACATAATATAATATTGTGGCAGGATGGGGAAAAACACAATATAATATAATAACCCATGAAATAAAATTAGCACCAAATCAAAACTTGTGTAAAACATCACACAAGAAATCCCATTCCACCTGATCGAATGCCTTCTCTGCATCTACGGATACCACAATTTCAGGTGTGTCTGTCTCAGGCTTGGAATAAATAATGTCAAAGAGCGGACAAGTGTTGGAGAAGGAACGTCTGCCTCGCATGAATCTGGTTTGATCGAGTGAAATAAGGGATGGGAGAGACTTCTCAAGGCACTTAGCTAGACATTTTGCAAGAATCTTGCAATCAACACAAAGTAAAGAAATATGATGACATGAGCTGGGTAGGTTAAGGTCTTTACCATTCTTTTCTAGCTCCTTGAATCTCCACTAATGTAAGCGGAGGATCAAGTTCAGCTCTCAACTCATTGCAAGAGAAGGTAATGTTATATTTTGGAGAAAAAAAAAACAATTCCGGATCTTCGGTCCTCTCAGGGACCTTCAGGATTCTCAGGGAATCGGTCTGCTCAGGGATTCCAACAAATTGGATGTTCTGCCAGCGAGACTGGTTTTCCAGATTATCCAGCCAAGATTGCAGCCTCTCATTCAGAGCCTTTCGAGTGGACTAGTTGGATTCGTGTTGACCATCTCTTCCATCAACCATGGATAAGCCATCTTCTATATCCTGAATTTTTTTGACAGTTAGAAGAGACTGCAGCATTTAGAGCAGTAACCAAATTGCACAGTTCGTTCAGGAGTTTTTCCTTCATTGTTGTTATGTTGGAGCAAATGTCATCCAGGAGACTTCTCAGGTAATCGTGCCCAGCATCATCGTTAGCATCATTGTTGTTGCTGCTGTTAGCCTACGCTCACGCTGGTGGGCTGTGAGTCGTGGATTTGTTGGTATTGGCTCTGGCAGATGGTTTGGTGCTCATTTTGTTAATGTAGGAGGTGAAAAAGTTAAACTCAAATGACTTAGTATTCCAACTGTATGTCTGCAAGTAGAGTGGTGAAATTACTGAGAAAACGAGAAAGAATACAAAGGAGCCAGATTAAGACTTCTTCATGCCACCGGAAAAATCCTCCTTATCTCCTCCTTCTAGCAGTGACAATAATTACTTCTCTTCTTTCAGCACTCTTCAACAAGAAAAAGCTACACCAATGGTTGGTTATCAGTGTTTGTCCTCGCTATCAATCACTTTTTATTATCTTTTTATTTTAATCCTTCCTCTGAACGCCGAGGTTCTTTCTTTTCTGCAGCATCAAAAACCTTTCTTGGATGCTTCTTAGGTTTTTCAGCCATAGCTTCCAAGTCCAGAAGCTTTCTGGCAGAAAGCCCTGAAGTCAAGCCAATCGAAGGTATGCGAATGCTTTTATCACATGGAATTTCCGCTCTGGCAAAGCAATCACTGCTTGTTGATGTAAAACGCATCACTATGCCTTACTTCTGGTGTGCCAGTGCAGGAATGCAGCACAGGAATGTCGCCACAGACACCAGATTCACAACTCCAATACAGAGCGATTTACCTGGCGGTGATAGGCTTAATCATCGTTGTGTGAACTCATTTTACAAGGGCTTGAATGTCCGGGACATTCATTTATATGTAAAAGTCCCTCATTCCAGCTTTATTTTGACAATTACTTTTTGTTTGGGTTCTTGAAGGCTGGGTTGCAAGTTTGAACCTGTCAGGTGGTCTGACTCAATTTTTTTATGGTAAAACACGACAGCAAAAATTTGTTTTTCTTTCCATTTTGAGTATTCCTCCCAAATGATTTGGCTGGAAGTGACTGTGACAGCCCCTTTAGTTGTGTGGCTGTTCACAAACACCGCAGCCCTAAGCCACTTTTGAAAACAGAATTACAGGTTTTCAGAATGTGCTTTCTGGGTGCTTTCTTAGAAGAAGGCTTCACATGTGCGTAGTATGATGCTTTACTGAATTCATTTAATAGCTATGCAAACTGCAGTTATAATGAAATAAAAAAGTGTTTTTTGTTTTGTTTTGTTTTTTTAAATTAATCACCACCGTGCATGAGATTATTGGCTTAACATCTTAAACCATGGTGGCATAAGATCATCATGTATTACCCATCCTTAACACGACGCAATTTTATTGCCGAGACAGCCATTTGCATTTAGTATAATGCTGTAAGCTACAAAGCAGGTGGGATAGTTTATTGTGATGCAGGGGCCACAGTGAGCTCATAAATACCCCCAAAGTTGACAAGAGACATCAGGGAAAAAAATGTCCGCGCCTCCTCACATTGCATGCTTAACAGGCAAGGAGCCATCATAAATATCAGTGATTTAAAAGACTCACATGCACACACAGACACACAGACACACACACAAACAAACCACATACCCACACGTGAGACAGGCAATCCAAATGAATCATGGTAAGAAGCCTCAGCAGTGATATAATTATACGCATGAGAAACACTTTTCCACATCATTTCACAGCTGGTTACACAGGGGATCTGAATAAAGCACTTTCACACAATCATTAAGGAGCTTGACCCAAATAAACGAGGACAGTGAGCTAATACGAGTATGTCCTACACTAAGGTTCTGTTTCTGTTCTGGTTCAGCTTTGACTTTCTCCCACACATCTTTGTTTCAGCTGTTCACCCTTTCCCCCATCCACCCACCCACCTCCCTTCCATTTCAACTCTCCTACACCCATCCATCCTCTCTAGCTGTCTCCTTATCTCTCTCTCGCTCTCTCTCTTTCTCTCAATGCTCTTCTGCCCCCTTCTCCGAGTTTAGTGCCTCTCTTTCCTCCTCTCCGCCCCTCCTCTCTTTCCCCAAACGGCCGCGGCGTTAGCATCCATCCACACGCCCCAAGTCCCTCCGCCTTTCTGCAGCATCGTGTGAAATAAGCCAAGGATAACTGAGATGAGGGAGAAATTCTAATGACTGCCGGCTGCCCACTGCCTCCAAAAACCTCTCCAAAACCAGCCGCTGTGCGTTTGGTGTCATTGTGCTGAAATTCCTACCCCACACTGCACTTTCATTATTTATGGATTTCTGTGCAAGGCGCTCTCCTGACTGACTGGCGTGTCCTCTGAGATGTGCAGGGCTCCGCTCCGCTTCATTTGCATGATTTCTTTTTGCCTTTTTTCCCCCCCTTCCTTTTGTTAACTCTCCTGCTTGCTGTCTCTCTTTACTGTTGCGTAAGATATTGAGATGATTTGAATAAATTCGGAGAGCTCACACTGTGGGAACTGTACCCGAGAGATACCGATACAAGGTCCAAGACAGAGTATGAGGTTTCGGCCATTCATCATTCATGTGTGACGAGTGTTGGAGCCCATGCTGGGGCAGAAGAAAAGAGGCATACTGGGAAAAGTAAGGAAGCCATCAAACTACTGTGGTGACTGGGGGGAATTTAATGAGCCTGTAAATCTATAGGCAGTCGAGATCTACCTCAAATAAACAACCATGTTATTATTTTTTTGTGGTAGGAATCAGAAAAAGGATTTGTGTAAAAAAAAAAGAGAGCATGATGACATAGTATGTCAATATAAGTCATCTGATGACACAAACTGAAACGAATATTTTACAAGATTTCAAGACGTGGAGTTGAAAGGGTTGCCCGAGAATGAATACTTTCCCTGAAAAAGGCAAGAGAACAACTTAAGGCAAATAGCCAATCCATAAAAACTAAAATGCAAATCTTGCCATTTACTTGGGTCAATTTTATTTTTGTTCAGTGCCAACAAATGCACTGCCTGATCAATAGTAAACCAGTTGAATGCTGATTCGTTTTCGGCGCCTGCTTTGCATCACAGCACTTTGCAAATGAGGAGTAATCTTTAATCGTCTGGTGCCGCTGATTGGGAAGGGTTGGGAACGTGAAGGATTTGGACCAGTGGGAGTCTGACACAAGTAACCTCAATTTCACAGTCCCACAGACTGTGTGCTAATGCACCAATGCAACTTTTATGGGACTGACAGGGTTTTTGCTATGAAATTAGAGCTCAACCTTCGCTAAAATATCAAATTTATGCATCGACTGTGTTGGATACACAAGACTGTTCTTGAAGTGTTACAGAAAGAAATGTGTAATTCAGTGGTAATCCAAAGGAGTTGAATCGAGTGCAACTGGACTTGGTATATATCCGTGAAGACGTTTCGCCTCTCATCCAAGAGAACATTCACACACACGTGGTATTTCAGTTTTTTCACACTTTTTTTTGGGGGGGGGGGTTCCCCAATTGCATCTGGCCAATTGCCCCACTCTTCCGAGCCATCCCGGTTGCTGCTCCACCCCCGCTATTGATCCGGGGAGGGCTGTAGACTACCAGATGCCTCCTCCGATACATGTGGAGTCGCCAGCCGCTTCTTTTCACCTGACAGTGAGGAGTTTCGCCAGGGGGATGTAGCATGTGGGAGGATCATGCTACCCCCCCCCCCCCCAACAGGCGCCCCAACTGACCAGAGGAGGACACATACCCACATCCGGAGGTAACATGGGGCTTCAAACCAGTGATCCCCATGTTGGTAGGTAACAGAATAGACCGCTACGCTACCCCAACGCCCCACACCTCTTTATTGATGCCTTTGACAGGTTTATTCAGTAATAACTCAAAGAATCCCAACAAATCCCAGTATCAGCAGTTTGTCTAGCATGTCTATAAGAAACATTCGGTTGAGAAAGCGCTGCAATAGAGATGCTACAAAGTGAAGATCAAGCACTTTAATTCTCTCGGTCTTACAAAATCATTTCTCATAAATACATCCTTTGTAAAAAAAAGGCATATGGTAAATAGACTGCATTCATACAGTGCTTTTCTAGTCTACCAAATGCTATGTATGCCTCACATTCACCTATTGCCACACACACTGATGGTGGAGGCTGCATGCAAGGTGCCAACCTGCTCATCAGGAGCAGTTAAGGGTTCAGCGTTTTGCTGAAGGACACATCGGCATGCTCTCCGCAGGAGCCGGGGATCAAACCAGCAACCTTCCAATCACTAGATGACCCGCTCTACCTCCTGAGCCATGCCGCAGTCTAATTACGTGTCTTGTTGGTGTGGTAATCATAAGGTAATTTAATCAGCTTTACCTTTCAATGTCACTCTTATGAGCACTTTTTTCTTCATTTGATCTTCATGCTCATGTCCTTCGGATGACCATGAATAACAGATAGACAAATGCTAATTTTTGTATCACAGCAACGAAGAAGAAAGAATAAAGCCCCTTTATTTCATCATTGTACAGGTTACAAAGATTTTGTCTTCTGCATTTAACCCATCCTATTGTATAGGAGCAGTGGGCAGCTGCAGCACCTGGGGACAAACTCCAGTTCTTCTTCCCATTGCCTCGCTCAGGGGCACAGGCAGGAGTATTAACCTTAACATGCATGTCTTTTTGATGGTGGGAGGAAACCAGAGCAACCCGAGGAAACCCACTCAAACACGGGGAGAACATGCAAACTCCACGCAGAAAGGACCTGGGACAGCCTGGGGTTCAAACACAGGACCTTCTTGCTGCAAGACACCAGTGCTAACCACTGGGCCACCGTGCTGCCCATGATGAAGTTTAACAAATGAGGTTAATTAAACCAGTATTGTTACTTGCTGGACCTCTGCAGTGGGGCTGATGGTATTCCTTGATGAACAACTGAAGATGACGAGAGGTTTATATTTCTGAATGAAAACAACTGAAGATGATGACAGGTTTATATTTCCGAATGAAAACGGAACATGACAACGTTTATATTTCCAAATGAAAACAACTGAAGATGACGTTTATATTTCCGAATGAAAACATTCATCGTTTTGTTCACCTGAGTGAATTTTTCATGGTTCAGTTTCATTTGAACTTAAATTCTTCTAAATCCCTGTGACAGACAACTCATATGATTAGTGTTCATTATTTCACGGAAGGTAAACACGAAATTGTGTATTCGCAATGGATTAAACATCACGATTTCAGTGATGGGTTTTTGTTTTGTTTGTTTTTTTCTTTTCTTTTTTCCTTTCAAACCCGTAATACATTTGACATGCCAGAATAGTTCAACCAATAAAAGGCCCTTTAATTTGAGCAAATACTAATTAAGAAAGTAATTCTTAATGTGCATCCCTGGTGTGTTCTGAAGTTACACAAAGCTGAGCACAACAGGCTGGTGGCAGATAGTTTCTTCTTCTCCTTCTCCCTTTCCTCCCCCCATCTCTCGGGCATTAAGTATTGAAATAAGTATCAACAGTAATCCACCACCCACCAATGGGATTTTGGAGAGCGACTCCATGTTCATTCACGGATATCGCCATATTCAATTTGTCATTAGTCACACCACAGACACGCCACAGGTCCAACACATTGAGTAAGTATAAGCACGTGCGCGCACGCACACACACACACACACACACACACACACACACACACACACACACACACACACACACACACACATATAGCGGGTTTTTTTTTTCAGAAACCGTCAATGGTGTTGATAAAAGTGCTCTACTAGAGGCCTGGGAGTTTGAGGGTTCTGTGCAGTATCTTAGCTGTTCCTAGGACTGCACTCTTCTGGACAGAGACCTAGATATTGTTCCTGGAATCTGCTGGAGCCACTCTCCCAGTTTGGGAGTCACAGCCCGTACTGCTCCTATTACCACTGGGACTGCTGTGGATTTCACCTTCCACATCCCATCTAGTTCTTCCCTCAACCCTTGGTATTTCTCCAGCTTCTCATGCTCTTTCTTCCTGATGTTGCCGTTGCTCGGGATTGCTACATCAATCACTACTGCTGTCTTCTGTTGCTTGTCGACCACCACAATGTCTGGTTGGTTAGCCTGCACCTGCTTGTCAGTCTGGAACTTGAAGTCCTACAGGATCTTAGCTTCACCATATATATATGTATATATACGGAGCAGTGACATACCACTGTTGCTACCAACTGCAAACTGTTAGCACATCTAAATATATGGGGACATAAGGTTTGTAAAGATTACAGAAGGTTAATAGGCTTCAATTTCCCCTACGATCCATGATTGCACTGGTATTTGCATGCATACCGGGCTGTATTATCGGACATCTCAACAACGGCTCAATCTTCCCCGTGTATTTCAGGGGCAGCGTCATAATAAATCAGTCCTAGTGCTAAGGCCATTAAAACTGAAATTATTTTAGGTTGTTGCTCCATCTGCTTTTCCAGGGCCAAGTTTGAGATTGTGGGGAGGAGAACTAAGATGGGTGACCAGCACGCACACACACACACACACACACACACACACACACACACACACACACACACACACACACACACACACAGACACACACACACTGATTGACAGGTGCGTGTCTGTGTCCTAGTGGTCCTCACTGTGGAGCCAAATTTACTGGCGATTAAGGCGGGTGCAGAATGAATCTCCTCAAAGCGATGCATCGAACACGAATGTCAATGGGATTCGTTTCATTCACCTCCTCCTCACCTCCTTATGTTGGCTAGGCACAGAAATGGAAGAGTCAATTTCTTACCTGATAGACTTTAACTCAACAACTCAATTGAAAGACCCTTTCCAAATCAGACATATTAGCTATCAATTACTTTCCACCGATAAATGGAGACGCGAGTGAGAATTAGACTGTCGAAAGTACTTCATTAGTACGGCTCAATCCAAGGCGCTCTTCGAAAAAAAACAACATTTTTTTTGACCAAGGCAAAAAAATTTACCCTTTGGTTACTTTTTCTACATGTGAAAACACCGCCATGGGAAAACCAGCCCGGTATATTCAGCACTGGGTCCTTATGTTGTGATAGATAGAGACTTTGCTTCACAGATGGGAGGGTCTAGAGACGGTTGTCAGGGATTATTTCACACTCACTGACAGGACTGGCCAAATAATGAAGAACCCGTCAATTAGAACGTGAATCCAGATAACAGAAAAAGGATAGATCCTCCCCGAGCTAGACGGTTTATTCCTGGTATGGCTGCTCGCTTCAGAGGTTAAGAATCATCTGATACACATTGTGGTTGGGGATTACCCTCCCTCTCACCACATGCAGGCTCTGAATTATTAATTACCTGTGTTAATAGGGAGAACGCGAGCAGAATATGTAATCTAGTGAGGATTTCAAAGGTTTGGCTGAGGGTTATTTTTTTCTCTCTTCGCTCCCCTTTTTTCTCTTTGGCATGCTTCCTGTCTTGTTTTTACGGGAACAACCATTAATACGATTCCTGGTTTAGGATCACGACGCATGGAGAGGTTTCTTCAGGAACAATGACATACTTATGCATGCAGCCTCACAAAATCAAACAAATGCAAGGTGTTTGATTTTGTGAGGGCGTAACATAAGTATGTCATCTCTTTGTGCATCGTGTGTTTGATTGCACACACACAGAGGCATGTTCACGTGTAAACACACACAGATGCACACATTTTGTTTTCCATACCTAGAGGACATGTGTTATATAGTTATCACAGGAAACCCATCAAAGAGCACATGAAGGGACTGTTGGACACGTGTATCAATTTCCAGTGCCACATATGGAATTCTAATGGGATTTGCCATACCATAAACAAGCTGAATCCTTGGCGAATTAAAATTCCCCTCAGTTCAATGGAAATGGGGTGCTTATGCATGCCGTATCTCAAAGTGGCTTGGATACATTTCCAAACACATACCTGAAATGGCAAGGGCTCGCACAACTTTACAGAGGTCAAACTCATCAGGACATTAATATCCAACCCATGTGTCCAGGGTACATACTCAGGAATCAGGAACACTTTGTCATTTTGCTTCATGTAGTTGCGTACATGAAATGGAACGAAATATAGTTTCCCCCAGCCCACACCAGTGCAGCACAAAGACAAAAACACATATCCAAAACCTACAAGAACACATATCCAAAATAACACATATATCCAAGCTAACACAAATATATCCAAACTAGAACACATATCCAAACTAAGAAAACATATATCCAAACTAAGAACACATATATCCAAACTAGAACAACATATATCCAAACTAGAACAACATATATCCAAACTAAGAAAACATATATCCAAACTAAGAACACATATATCCAAACTAAGAACACATATATCCAAACTAGAACAACATATATCCAAACTAGAACAACATATATCCAAACTAAGAAAACATATATCCAAACTAAGAACACATATATCCAAACTAGAACAACATATATCCAAACTAGAACACATATCCAAACTAAGAACACATATCCAAACTAAGAACACATACATCCAAACTAAGAACACATATATCCAAACTATAACACATATCCAAACTAAGAACACATCTCCAAACTAGAACAACATATATCCAAACTAAGAACACATATATCCACACTAGAACAACATACATCCAAGCTAGAACAACATATATCCGAACTAAGAACACATATATCCGAACTAAGAACACATAAATCCAAACATATATCTGAACTCCAGTTCCCCCTCCCCCAGAATAGATGCCCCAACCGACCAGAGGAGGCGCTGGTGCAGCGACCAGGATACAAACCCACATCCGGCTTCACACCCACAGAAACGGCCAATTATGTCTGTAGGGATACTCTTGTCATTTCAAATTAATAATTTAAATTCTCCTAAAATGCGGTTGCAGATGAATAATATAGTCCAATTCGGGTGGTAGTTTTGCAAACACAATTTTCAAATTGGTGTTTGGAGTTTGGGTTTGCGCCACACAGAAATTAAAATTAAGTTTACATCTTTTACAACTTCTTCTTTGACATATTTGTGCTCATCTTTACACACATTGTTTTTTCCCCACCCATATTCCAACTAATTGGTGGTGGTTAAGCTTAGGGTAAAGGTTAGATGGTGGTTATGTTTATGGTTGAGGCTAGGTCAAGGTTAGGTTGTCATCCTATTGAACAATATGTAAACAGTCATGTCCAATGCTTGACACACACATTGCAGACCAGCCACTCCTACCTCTGTAATACTGGGGAGGAACTACAGCGACTTCATCATCATCATCCGCATAGGTAGATGAAAAGACAGAGGTCCTGTGTTATTTATTACATCTCAGCCGTCGTTTGAAAAACCGCTCGGTCCGAATAGGCTGATAGTGAGGTGGTGTTGTGTCAGGTGAAAAATTACAGTCTGTGTCTGCTCAGAAAAAGAGTATGAATGCAGTGCTGTTTAGAAGAGGAAAGCTTTTGCCAGAGATGATGAGTGGAGAAAGTTTCTGTGTTTGTTTTCAGACAGTTCACGTTGTATAACTCGAGGTAAACATATTCTTCCTTTGGGATTATGGTGGCAGAAATTGATCAAGATGAATCCAAAAGACCCGAATGTCGACTGCTCAGTGACTTTCCCTCATTAGCAAAACAAATACTCACCACTGGGGCTTCTTTTCGACAGTGTTTTCCTCCACGTTTCTCTTTTCAGGCTGTTTCCCTCAAGGCCCGAGTCGGGGCACATGTTCAGAGGCCTCATCATGTCTTCCCTTACTGAAACAGGCACGGGGGCCGGAGGGGGGGTGTTAATCACAGACAGATGAAATTTATTGCTGCCGAATTTCCTCGGCCTTCAACCAACTTTACTCCCTCTTTGCTATACTTTTCAACCGCTGACAGAAAATCAAATGAGGGGACCAATCCTTACAGAATGACTGAGCATCAGGGGGAAGGGTCATTTTAGAAAAGCTCAGAGCATTACCGAAACACATCACCCGAGATTACCTTTGGAAAGAATCGTATACATTTTCTCCATACCTCTGGACAGGTAACAAGTCTACCTGACTTCACAGACACAACACAAAAGCAAAGAGACTCATGATCAACTGTCATGTCATGTTCAACACAAGAAATTGCCTTATAGTTCAGTTTATTACCTGCTCCGTGCTCGGCGCACATTTGATGAGGCCTTCAGCTGATTATTGGGCGTCATTACTCCTTTTCATATTTAAGTGGTTGCAGGTTACAAATGCAACTCGTGCCGGGAGATGCAATTGTGTTCCTTAATTGACTTCAGTGAAACAATGAGTAACTGTGAAGAGGAAGGTGACTGACTGTTGAAATAGAAGATTTGTGACTATACAAATAAATTTTCTAATATTAATTTTTTATGCTTCTGTTTGAGCGATACACAGAACATGTAGAGTTATTTGATGATTGCATTTTCTTTTTTTCTCCCAATATGTATTTGGCCAATTACCCCACTCTTCCGAGCCGTCCCAATCTCTACTCCACCCCCTCTGCCAATCTTGGGGAGGGCTGCAGACCACCACATGCCTCTGTCGATACATGTGGAGTCGCCAGCCGCTTCTTTTCACCTGACAGTGAGGAGTTTCACCAGGGGAACATAGTGCATGGGAGGATCACGCTATTCCCCCCAGTCCCCCCCCCCAAAAGGCGCCCCGACCGACCAGAGGAGGCGCTAGTGCAGCGACCAGGACACGTACCCACACCCAGCTTCCCACCCACAGCCAATTGTCGCTGTAGGGACGCCCGACCAAGCCGGAGGTAACACAGGGATTCGAACTGCCGATCCCTGTTTTGGTAGGCAACGGAATAGACCGCCATGCCACCCAGATGCCTAGAGATGATTATATTTTCTATTGAGTGGCTTGAATGCAAACATCCCCAACAGCATCCTCCATTCAAAGTCATCTAGCCATGACTGAACCAAGTCAGTGTCCCTGTCATTAATCCATTCCCGGCACCTTACCTCGTAAAACGGTTTTCAGTGACCTAACAACTTTGCTGCTGGTTGCATAGATCCCGTTAGCTTCCTTTAACCTTAACGTTAGTCTTTTTTTTTTTTTATAAATTTATTTCTGATTTTTCCCTTTTTCTCCCAATTTTAGTGGCCAATCGATCCCTATTTTAATTCAAACACCCACCCTCGTACTGTATGCCTTCGCCAACTGCATCTCTCCGGCCGGCAGTCTCAAAGGAGATGTCTCGCCACTTCCGTGACAAGGCGACTCCAGGCCGAACCACTGCTTTTTCCGACACACAGAGACGCATTCATGTGACGAACACAAGCCGACTCCGCCCCCTCCCGAAGACAGCGTTGCCAATTATTGCTGCTTCATCGAGTCCGGCCATAGTCGGATCTGACGAGACCGGGGTGCGAACCCCAGTCCCCAGTGGGCAACTGCATCGACGCAAAGCCGATGCTTAGACCGCTACACCACTGCGGACCCCATAACGTTGGTCTTGTAATGATCCACACTAGTGATACTGTCACCCAGCTCCCTCCAGTTTCCCTTCATTTTGCGATGCTGCAGCCTAAATTTAAAATGGATTAATCATTTATGTGGGCGGCAGCCAACATTACATTTCCCATGGTGACCAAGCTACGAATCCTCTTTGATTTGTCAGCAACAGCTAGCGAAAATGGACATTTTGAGATTTACTCACATTCTTCCTTGCGTACCTTGCTCAGCCTCAGTCAAACTGGATGTGGAGCATATATAAACAGCAATCTCTAAGTGATTCTACAGTTTTTCAGTGGGTTTCAAAGCATTTGCTGAATCACTCAACAGCCTTGACACTCTAATGTAATGATGCTTCTCCGGTCCGGATCGGTAAACTCAGGGTCACTGTCCTGATAGTATATAAATTCTCAGCCCAGTCTCCAAACTTTGGTTCTCTTGAGACAGGTTCTCCTGCCTCAGGACCATTATGTGGTCCTTTTCAATCTTCCCTCTATCCTTATAAATCTCCCAGTCACTGCTGCTGACACCCCCCCCACACACACACACACACTCCGCGACCAACAAAACCACTACCACAACATAATGCTGGCACCTCTGTACTCCATGGGATGGTGTGAGATGGGTGATGAATTGTGTCCCATTTCTGCCAGACATACTGCTCTGCTTCACAATTGAGATATTCAATTTGCATTTCAACAGGCCACAGAATTCATTCCTTTGCCTTTCACTCTCAAAGTATTCCACATGCGTGTCTTTTTGCAATCTCCAGGCGTGCTGTCACATGATGTTTTTAGTTGAACCGACAAGTCCTGCTTCTGTATTTGGTTGTTTTTTCTCACTAAAGGGTCTCATTGAAAATGTGTAAGATATGTTCCCCATGCTTGCCTTTTCAAAAGCATCCTGTCTTTTCCAGATGGGTCCTCGTTCGCGTTGCGATGCACATGCTTGCATGAGATTGCAATCCCCAGTCATCTCACAACAGACTACAAAATATTGAAAGTCTAGTCAGTTCATCTGGACGCAACGTTTAGTGAGAGAGAAACGTTTCATCACTCGTCTAAGTGACGTCTTCAGTCTAAACTGACTGCAGGTATCCTCACCCTTATAAACAATACAGTGGTGTAACAACCGAAAACAGCATTAACTAGAGTTACAATGGCCGTGGATTTGGGAACAGCTGCAATCACAGCATTGTAAGATGTACTTGTACATCGGGGAAACCAAACAGGTGCTGACAAAGAGACGGCACAACACAGAAGAGCTAGCTTACAATGCTGTGATTGCAACTATTCCCCAGTCCTCTGTCAATTTGTATATGAAAACAATCATTGTTTTCAGTCGTTATGCCACTGTGTTGTTTATAAGGGTGGGGACACCTGCAGTCAGTTGAGACTGAAGAGGTCACTTAGATGAGTGATGAAACGTTTCTCTCAATAAACGTTGTGTCCAGATGAACTGATTCAACTTTCTGTGATTTCCTTACCTGGATTATTCAGTATGCATAACGACTATGAAATGCCGTTTGCCAACAGTGACAAAACCTCCTTGTAGGTCTTTGCACGGTATTTTAGATGTAGAAATCCCCCCCCCCCAGCCCTTTCTCCCTAATTGTACTTGCTCAATTGTACTTGGCCAATTATCCCACCCTTCCAAGCTGTCCTGGTCACTGTTCCACCCCCTCTGCCAATCCGGGGGAGGGATGCAGACTACCACATGCTTCCTCCGATACATGTGGCGTCACCAGCCGCTTCTTTTCACCTGACAGTGAGGAGTTTCGCAAGGGGGACGTAGCACGTGGGAGGATTACGCTATTCCCCCCAGTTCTCCCTCCCCCCCGGACAGGCACCCCGACCGACCAGAGGAGGCGCTAGTGCAGCAACTAGGACACATGCCCACATCCGGCTTCCCACCCACAGAAAAACTTCCCACCCACAGACACACACACAGTTTTTATGTGTGAAGTGACAGTTTATGACAGATAAAGGCATGTTAGGTAGATCAGTCAGACAGCAGAGATGTCATACGTGTTCTAACCAATGAAAACAGAGCTGGTAGAAGTTACCAGTCCTACTTTTAGTGGCTGATATGATCAAAATCAGTTGTGTTATGGGAGTCTGATGACCATATTCAACAGCTGCACTGGACAACTATGGTAGCTGCACAGCACAGCCCACATTGGGGTTTTGCAGCAACCCAAATATCATGGCCCAAAGACATCCTTGGATTTGATGGGAGCTGGGTTAAAAAAAACAAAACACAATACCTCTGTCACTGCATGTGAATCCCTGTGTCTTGCACTGCCAAATTTAACAAAATCGCTTTGTCGTTCTGTTTGGCTCATTCGTTGCCATAAAATATGTATCATTGTTGCACTTACACTATCGTCATACTTGCAAGACGAGTTCTTTGCCATCAGTCGCATCCAAGTAGTCCACATGGTATTCTGAACTATATAATAAATACCGCCAACATTGTCATATAACCACTTTGCACTTAGTCCATTTTACTTTAACTAGGATAAAACTGTCCAGGTAGCATACGGTCTATTCCGTTGCCTACCAACACAAAGATCGGCGACTCGAATCCCCATGTGACCTCCTGCTTGGTCGGATATCCCTACAGACACAATTGGCTGTGTCTGCTGGTGGGAAGCCGGACTTGGGTATGTGTCCTGGTCGCTGCACTAGCACCTCCTCTGGTCAGTCGGGCACTTGTTCAGGGGAGGAAGGGGAACTAGGGGGGGAATAGCGTGATCCTCCCATGCACTACATCCCCCTGGTGAAACTCCTCACTGTCAGGTGAAAAGAAGTGGCTGGCAACTCCACATGTATCGGAGGAGGCATGTGGTAGTCTGCAGCCCTCCCCGGATCGACACGGGGTGGAGAGTGACCAGGACAGCTCGGAAGAGTGGGGTAATCGGCCGGATACAATTGGGGAGAAAAGGGGGGCGGGGCTAGGATAAAACCTGTTCTCGTCTCACTGTCTCTCGTCAGAACATTCTACCAAACAACCAAAATACTTCAACTGCTCCAACCAAAATACTTCACCAGACACGGGGAGAACATGCAAAGTCCACATAGAGGATGACCCGGGACAACCCCCAAGGTTGGACTACCCTGGGGCTCAAACCCAGGACCTTCTTGCTGTGAGGCGATTGCTCTAACCACTGCACCACAGTGCCGCTGTTTGTAGTTTAATGACAGAAAAACCAACTTATTCAGTTCCATTTTTAATTCAGGCGGTGTCACATAAAAACATCAGTACATTCTGAAGGCACTGTGGAAGGTAGGACGAACCATCAACACCGCATCTGAAATCCTCCATATAGGCAGAACAGTTATTAGGAAAAGTAGCAGCGAGTGATGATTATGGTAAACAACAGCAAAATACGTCTCACACCGCTCTTGTTATCGCCCGGCCTTTGAAAGACTTCAATCTAATCTGCAGCAAGTCCAATTCTGTAGTGACCGCCGCCTTTGTTTTGATGACAAGAGCCCTCCACTATCTGGCTGAGATGCTGTTAGCTACTGTTTGTGGATTCTATTTCATTTAATCACAACACCACGCTCCAGCTTTCAAGCAGGAGCACCCAATAATCTGCCTCAAAGCATAAGGATCTGTCGGGTCGGGACAGTACTGCTCAGCGTTTAAAGAAAATATGTCTCATAAACAAATCTGTGGTTGCTGCGCTAAGCACTTCCAATGGGAAAAAGCATTGCTAATTAGTTTAGAGATGTTGCAGAGTTGCACATTAACACTGATAGAATTATGTTAATACACAACCACACAGACACACACAGACACACACTACGGTGCACCACTCCACGGCCCCAAGGCATCGTCACAGAGTGCCCTGCCCGACCCGGAGCTGGTACAGGTAAGCAAGGGAACTTAATGTGCGCTTCAATCTGCCACCAATTACAGGAGCACTCTCCCATGTAAGAACCTGCCCCTGGCTCCCTTCAGGAAAGCAGCTGCAGTGTGGAGACGGTGGGCAAACTTGCGGGTGAAGGATCAAACCAGAGGCACAACCATTCTAAAAACTGCAATTAACTGATATGTAAATAATTTCTTAAACTACATTTTATGCAAAATAATTAATTTTCTCTCTCTCTTCACTCATCTTTTCCCTCATCTACATGATAGGGGGAGATAAGTGTACAAGCCCGATCCGGTGTATGTGTGTGTGTGTGTGTGGGGGGGGGGGTCAGTCCGAACAGACGTCTCCCCCCTGCCTCTACCCCCCCTCATGCTTCTACTACTCTCTCCACTTTACCTCCATCTTTGATTAGGCCCAACATGAAAATATAGAAGGGCAAATTAACCGAATATTAAGACAAACGTGAATGATAAATACGATGGTGCTCAGAAGAAGGCAAAACATGAGGGGCGGCTCTTGAGAAGCAGCTCAGATTCCCAGAGGAGATAAACCCGCACTAGCCTCAAACCCGATATTGTCCTCTGGTCTAAAAGGTACCAAGCAGGTGGTTCTTATCGAGTTTACAGTGCCCTGGGAAGAGAGGGTGGAGGAGGTACATGAGCTCAAGCTAAAAAAATATCAGGCTGCCATCTTCGAGAACCAAAGGAAACAGATGGAAAGCCTGGAATCTGTCAGTGGAAGTCGGCTGCAGGATCTTTGCAAGGCAGTCGCTCCGGAGAGCTCTTGGACTGCATGGGATTGAAGGCCCGGCTAGGAAACGGCTAGAAACCGACATCGCCAAACAGACAGAGGAGGCATCCCGGTGCATCTGGATTAAGCGGAATGAGCGGCGGCAGAACCAACCTGGTGATGGGCTGACAATATCATAGAGTTGAGTGGTGGACGGGGGGGGGGGGTAGTACCAGGACGCTGGTTCTACCGTCAAGCCCCCCTCCCCGAGATGACATGGGCTTAAATCGACAAAACATCGAGGATGGGCGGTGCCCATTTGAAAACCCGCAGAAGCCACTCAGCTCAGCCCAGTTTGGAGGGAGGTGCCTTGAGGGAGGGGAAAAAGGAGAGCGTGACGCCACTGCTTCACATTTGGTGCAGGGGCAAGTACCTGTACAGTTGAGCCAGTTGCAATAACCCTTATTGTATTTTACATGTATATGCTGTTTCCATCACGCTATTTTTACGCAAACTCTGAAGTTGTGAACAAGTAAAACTGAATGGAAAAGTCAAAATACTGGGAAAAAAAACCCCTAAACATGAAGGAAAAGTTTTTAATCTTGTTGCAAAGAAATGGAAGATTTAAAAACCAACAAATCTGGCGAATAATTCATCAAATTCGTAAGCAAAAATAAGTAAATCGATATACCAGTAATCACACTCAGTATATCGATTTGCCCCGATTCGACTATTTATAAGAAGCCCAAACACTTCTCAATGTGAAATACAAATTAGATAAACAATACTCCTCTACCTTAAACCGTTCACTTCAGTGCATCCAGTTACAACGGATTATCAAATCAGAGTGTCCTTCACTCACTGAACTACACGGTAGCTCGCCCCTGAATGATGTAATTTAAACCTTGACAGGAAGAAGAGCGGACTCATCCTGGCGACAGATGGTATGCGTGTGTCCCATGGGAGAGGCTGGCATACTAATGGACACATCTCCAGAGTTATGGAGCGCCATATGCTTCAACATATTCAAATTCTCGCCCAACTAAAAAAAAACACCCACCAACTGTTTCTACAGTTCATACAGTATAACACAGAACTCGCTACACACAAAGAAGGTCGTTTCACTTTCAAATTCTGAAAGGTACGACTATTGCAGGGCGGCACGGTGGTGCAGTGGTTAGTGCGGTCGCCTCACAGCAAGAAGGTCCTGGGTTCGAGCCCCAGGGTAGTCCAACCTTGGGGGTCATCCCGGGTCATCCTCTGTGTGGAGTTTGCATGTTCTCCCCGTGTCTGCTTGGGTTTCCTCCGGGTGCTCCGGTTTCCTCCCACAGTCTAAAGACATGTAGGTCAGGTGAATCGGCCATACTAAATTGTCCCTAGGTGTGAATGTGTGTGTGGGGGCCCTGTGATGGCTTGGCGGTCTGTCCAGGGTGTCTCCCCGCCTGCCGCCCAATTACTGCTGGGCTAGGCTCCCGCATCCCCGCGACCCTGAGAGCAAGATAAGCGATTTGGATCATGGATGGATGGACGAATACTGTACCTCACGGTCATCTGACAACTACGCATGCTGCCACTGGGCTCACTCATTACAATTATAAACAAAACACTTCAACTCCGTCTGGCATCCCCGGTATGAGAATTCCTATTCACCCCCCTGTATGCCTCCCTGGGGGACCTCGACTAGCTTACAGCTTCCAAACACACCAGTGATTTAGTTTTACTGTCTGTAATGATGGCCCGAAAAAGTTATACTGCTGGAAAGAATACAAACTTTCTCTCTCACAGTGGTCTCCAGTGATGTTTGACACTGTTGAAAAGGGGAAAATGTCATGACGACCCCAAAACAAGCCAAGAAAACCTTCTCTGGAAAGCTGGGAAACATTTATAACACAGTGCAATCTGAAGGGAATCAATGCCTCATAATTTACTACCTGGCCTGAGAAATCATGGCTAACTTGACGACCCCCCCCCCCCCACACACACATTTTTCTCCAGAGTTGCCAAAGATATGAGTGTTATTTTTTCTTCTTCGTTGGATCCTGTGACATGTGAGGTTTCCACAGTACACAGTAGGTTAGGGAAAGGCTCATGTTTGCTGTAATTAATTAGTGATCCCAGAAGAATGTGATACAGGGAATTCTAATGGAGGGAGCGGATAATGGAGGACACTGGCCCTGCATACATCAATTTAGCCGTCTCTCCCACCCTCTCTAATTAGATCTGTTCTCTCAAGTTATCCGCCTGTCAATCTGAGGAAAAAAAACTGCTCAGTATGCAAAGACCATTGGTTTACAGAAGTGTTATCGGTCACAGCAAATGCTCATGGCCAGGCTATGGGAGTAATGGAATACAGTAACGGACGTTATGTAATTAGGATACAAAAAAAGTAACTTTATTCCAATACATCCATCTATCCATTATCCAAGCCACTTATCCCAATCAGGGTCATGGGGATGCTGGAGAGGGCGGCAGGTGGAGAGATACCCTGGACAGGCCGCCAGGCCATACAGTTACAGAAAATAAAAAGACGGTAATCAGATTATCGATACAATTTTTGAAAACGGGGATTATTTTTCAGGATTATGTTTTTAAAATGATATAAAATAAATATTCTTCCCATGGTGCCACCCAACTGCCACTGTGGGCTATGTGTCGCAAATTGTGGTCACTCACCCACGGACGTCCTGAGAGGTACACACAGTAGGGACGTTTAGGCGCTCGATAGCCTTTTATATGTGAATTATATACATTTTGAAATTGCTCAGAATAATAATAATAATCTAATTAAAATGGAAGGGGTCTCTGTCCTTAAATGTTCTCAGCAACTGTTCATCCGATCGACTTTACACTTGGCAGGTGCGCCTTGGGTCTGCACGGTTTCGTGCTCGGTTATATTATCACACATCCCTTAAATCGCCCTGTATTTTGGAGGGAAATGATGCGTTCCTCGCTGAAACGAGTGTGATTTGTTCCGTATTCTCACAAGTGGAGAGGAGAGAAATACGCAGGCAGTGCCTCTATATTTCTCTCTTCTCTGTCACCTGAACATTGCGGTGGTTTACCAGAGCAGTTTCCCCAGGGTACCAGGGTCACATGGCCCGTTTATTATTAAATCAAATAAGATATTTTTGTTAAGAAATAAAAATAGTACATTGTACACTTGTACAATAATACACTGTGTTCACTGAATTAATTTTGCGTGTTGATTTTGTTCGCCAATAAAGCTGTTAACTGAAAATCAAAGAAGGTTGAAACAGTTCATCTGGCTACAACGTTTATTGACAGATACGTTCCATCACTCATCAAAGTGACATCTTCAGTCTGAAGATGTCCCTTAGTTGAATGATGAAAGAAACATCTTCAGTCTGAGGATGTCACTTAGATGAGTGATGAAACATATCTGTCAATAAACGTTGTATCCAGATGAACTGATTCAACTTTCTTTGATTTTCTTATCTGGATTATTGAGCATGCGTCAAGACAGTTAACTGAAAAATTATGTAGGCTACATGTCTGCTTACTAGAGACATATTACTCTGACTAGGTCTACTTACTGTAGGCAGTTGTCTAGCCTACAGTATATTTCCATTTACATGAATTTTTCAGACTGGCACATTATGAACTCATACCACACTGTTTGCATCCGTAGGATCAGGGAAATTGTTATTGATTGGAAAAACAAAGAACCCTTTTCCATTGAGGTGGGAGTCATGGGGCCTGGGTAGGTGTTCGTGGGAGCTGAGATGGGATAGAGTTAAGTCTCCTTTATTTTTCTGAGCTAAAGGTGACAGTGGTGAGGTGTATGTGGTAGGAAGGATGGGTAGGTTCAAGGTGGAAGTGGATTTACGTCAAGGATCGGCTCTGAGCCCTTTCTTGTTTGCAATGGTGATGGACAGGTTGACGGACGAGATCAAGCGGGAGTCTCCGTGGATTATGTTTGTGGATGACATTGTGATCTGTAGTGAGAGTAGGGAGCAGGTTGAGGAGAGCCTGGAGAGGTGGAGGTATGCACTGGAGCGAAGAGGAATAAAAGTCAGTTAGGAGCAAGATGGAATACATATGCGTGAATGAGAGGGAGGTCAGCGGAATGGTGAGGATGCAAGGAGCACAGGTGACGAAGGCGAAGGAGTTTAAATATTTGGGGTCAACTTTCAAAGTAATGGGGAGTGTGGAAGAGAGGTGAAGAAGAGAGTGCAGGCAGGGTAGAGTGGGTGGAGAAGAGTGTCAGGAGTGATTTGCGACAGAAGGTTACCAGCAAGAGTTAAAGGGAAGGTTTACAAGATGGTTGTGAGACCAGCGATGTTATATGGTTTGGAGACAGTGGCACTGACGGAAAGACAGGAGGTGGAGCTGGAGGTGGCAGAGTTGAAGATGCTAAGATTTTCCTTTGGAGTGACAAAGAAGGACGGGATTAGGAACAAGTATATTAGGGGGACAGCTCAGGTTGGATGGTTTGGAGACAAGGCAAGAGAGGTGAGACTGAGATGGTTTTGACATGTGCAGAGAAGAGATGCTGAAGGATGCTGAATATGGAGCTGCCAGGGAAGAAGAAAAGAGGAGGGCCAAAGAGGAGATTTATGGATGTGGTGAGGGAGGACATGGAGGTGGCTGGCGTGGTAGAGGAAGATGCAGAGGACAGGAAGAGATGGAAACGGATGATCTGCTGTGGCGGCCCCTAAAAGGAGCAGCAGAAAGTAGTAGTAGTAATATATATAAACATAGCCTATACTTTAATGTCAAATCCATAGGCCTACTGCCTAAATTTATTTGATGTTCCTTTTTGACATCTGATTTGTTGATTAAAAAACACTGTGGATACTCTTAATTCATGTAGCAAGCTTAAAAGAGAGGGTGGCTGTGGGTGCCTTTGCCTTTTTGCTACATGATTAGATGCTTAAAAACTTGGTGTCCCCATATTCCTTTCTAAGGTTACATTGCTTTGTTGTATTACAAAATGTATGTATATATAGTGTTGCATGGGTATGTGTACATTCACTGTATGTATTTTGGCATTTTAGGGGAACCAGTGGGTGAGGAGTGGCTAGCCGTGTCTGTGTGAGTGTATTCTGTATATTTGTGTTAAGGCCCCCCTTGAAAACAAGATTGTTCATCTCAAGGCCTTTATCCTTCTCATAAAAAGTCATCAAAATGCACTTTAATAAAAGTCATGTTATTGATATCTTTTGTTCTTTTTTCATATCTGGCATTGAGGTAATCCAAAAGTAACTGAAAGTAACCAGATTACATTACTTTAATATTGTGATACTTAGAGTAAATTACTGGTACATTTTTCAACAAATATTTTGTAATTGTAATGGAATATATTTATAAAGTAATCCTCCCAACACTGCTCATGACTTAATGATCTTAAGTTGAGAGGAGCACTTTTGCACATAAAAGTTTTAGAAAAAGGAGTGTTTTTACACAGCTGACACGAGAATAAAGGATGACATAGCCTTCATTTAGGATTCTGTTGGATCCGTTCTACAGTAAGCTGTATAAAGTGTTTAAACCACTATCTAAGATTGTGTTCGGAAGTACTGACTCACTTCCTGTCTTGTCCAATCTATTTGTCTACGATAGCTGGTGGATTCTGCACCTTTTCAAGGCTGAGGGAAAAAAAACCTTCTAGTCCTCTAAACAGCCTCACACTAATCCAGATAAACATTCAGACAAGGATTTGAAGGTGAAAAGGGGACACGGCCTTCATAGATAAATAGTCTTCTATTGTCATGGAGGATCTCCAAAGTGTCCAACACACCTTCTTTATCTTCCAGTAACAAAACTAAGACTGGGTTCTCGCATGCATTCACATGAAATGATTATGCAACGATCGAATATGACAGCGTAGTGAAATATAGTTGTGGACATTCATAGATAGCAGAGAGTGTTATCTACTTTTGAACACTGTTTAAAACTTTTGTGTCCCCGGGATGTTGAGCATCTCATCAAGTCTAATTTCTTGAATGCAAAAAATGTAAAAACTTGAACTCATCCTCCTTAGTCCTGTTGATGGGTTGCTGATGTCAGCACATCTAATCTCACTTCCTGTACAAGATCAAACGTAAAACCAACCAAAACACCCATGGAGGTGGACAGCCATCCACATCAAAACTAAATGTAGATACACAAGGTAAATACAAAACTACTGGGGCGTCCAGGTGGCATGACAGTCTATTCTGTTGGCTACCAACACAGGGATCGGTGGTTTGAATCCCTTTGTTACCTCCAGCTTGGTCGGGCGTCCCTAAAGACACAACTGGCCGTGTCTGTGGGTGGGAAGTCGGATGTGGGTATGTGTCCTGGTCACTGTACTAGCGCCTCCTCTGGTCGTTCGGAGTGCCTGTTCGGGGGGAGGGGGAACTAGGGGGAATAGCGTGATCCTCTCACGTGCTACATCCCCTGGTGAAACTCCTCACTGTCAGGTGAAAAGAAGCGGCTGGCGACTCCATATGTATCTGATGAGGCATGTGGTAGTCTGCAGCCCTCCCCGGATCGGCAGATGGGGTGGAGCAGAGACCGGGATGGCTCAGAACAGTGGGGTAATTGGCCAAGTACAATTGGGGAGAAAAAGAGGGGAAAAGCCCCCCCCCCCCAAAAAAAATACAAAATTACTAAAACTACAGTAATTATTCAGGACAATGGGAATGTTTTCTGTGATCTGCCTGGCCCAGATCAGTCTTCCAAGTACATCAGGGTGGTTCTAACAGAGGATTACCAAGTGTCACATTAGCATATAATCCTCTAACCATTAGTACCAATTAAGCTTCTTTCTGAGATTTATTGGTCGATAGGACGATAGCTATCAAGCTATGTAATAATAATACATATGTAGTAGCCTATACTGCGTATATTTGGAGAAAGATGATTTTATATCTGTGTAAATATGCTTATTTGTGTAAATATGCTTATTTGGCACACATCTGAACTCTCAAGACAAAGCATATCAAAACATAAAAAACAAACATAAAAAACAAACCAAAAACAAAACCTAACCCTGATGTTTTTCAGATCAGCGGAAAGACTGCAGGTCTAGGTTCCTGCCTGTAGATAATGGGCACCAAGGCAGACGCCCGCAGCTTTTCCACCTTGTGTTTCTGTTATGGTGCCAACTGTTTGTAGCTGACTGTGTCGGGAGTGAGATGTAGTGCATACTGAACTAAGTGGCTTTTGACTGGAGAGGCCCTCTGCTGAGCTCCAGCCTGAATATGAGCGTGCTCCTGAGCAGGGGTGGACTGAAACAATAATTTAGGGTGGGAATTTGACTCCATCCCAGGCCACCCTGTTCACAAACAGACTGGTAATTTTTTAGGTTAACCCTATGTGTTGCTATAACGGGTACCAGACTAGTTATAAAGTTGGCCACTATGTTCATCTGGGGGGAAAGTTATCCAAATGATAAAATACAAAAAGTCTAAGACTGACCAACCTAACAGCCTGTCTGAATACTGAGTTTTCAAGGTATTTTGTGGCTATGGGTGCACCCCCCAAAACTCACTAGGAATATACCAATCATAGCACGTACAACAAGGCTAGACACACAAAACAAAACAGAATGAGATACAGAGTTAGCTCAAACGTTCAAATCTCTATAAACAAGCATCAGGCATATCAAAAACATCAACGAACTTCACACACACATTCACTGAAATCGTGTGTGTGTGTGTGTGTGTTTTAGCTAGCGTTTTTTACTGACCTGGTCCCTTACTTGTGAACATGTTGCTTATTTTGCGGCATTTAGCTGTGTCTGCGGCAAGGGCCTTTCTCTTTTTTATTCACTCACTCCGTTCCACCTTTCCTTTTCTTCTGACCATCTATTTCACTGGGTGACTTGTCTAAACTGTTATCAGTAGAGAGGCAAGTAGGTGGTTGCTATGTGTGACGACATCATTTTTGGCATGTGCGCCCTCGAATCAGGGACACTGTGACGCCCGATGCGTGGATTCTGATTGGCCCGTCAACTCATTCCTCCTCGCTATATTATCACTGGTCAAGCTGACTGTTCACGGCAAGCAAAAACGACCCTCAGGCCGACAGGAAATGTTCAACTGCTTCCGCCGATCTGTCTGCGTGTGCCTCTGGAGGAGTTTTTTGGTTTATAGAAAAGCCAGTTGCCTCCAACCTCGGGGAAGGGCCGACATCGTGGCTAGTTAAAAAGTTTCAAAGGCTTTTGTGTTTCCTTCCTGATATCTGGTAACATAAAATAATGGTCTGCTGGCAAAGATCTTGTCCATCTGCTTGTTAGCCACAGCAGCTTTGCTTCTTCTTCAAACTGACCCCTGCCTCTTCTTCCTCCGCGTATGGTTGCTACGGTACAGACATAAAATGATATGTGTCACATCATCTCACCCCACAGGAAGTCCTATAAGACGGTAAACTTTAAAATGAACATAAGTGTTTGTGATTTGTGTATTTGTGGATTAGCTAGTCTTGAATACACCAGCTAATACAGGAAAGGACACCTGTTTCCATCTAGAGTTACAGTATTGTAGCTGTCAATTTGTGTTACACTGGATGTTTATTTGTGTGTACGACTCAGTGACAGTGCGGTGCCTGTGTACTGCATTATAAAAGGACATGGAAGCCTAAAAAAACCCTCCAAAAAACCACTCCTCACACAAAAAAACTAGCAAGGACAAGAAAGCACACTGAATTTGGAAGGGAGCATAACAGAAGAAGAGGCACAAGAAAAGGACTGCACGTACAAAAATAAGGTCAAGGGAGCGAGAGCAAACATGTCTTTCCCCGCTTGTTGTTCTTTATAGGACTGTGTCAACAGAAAATAAACAAACACAAGTTTTGAAACTAGCACTTCACTCACACCTTCCTCCCCCCCCCAGCACCCTGAGCTCAGTGTTATGCCCTTTCCCACTGCATGGTACCGGCTAGACTCAACTCAACACTACTCGCTTTTTTCTTGGTTTTCCATTGGGCAAAAGGTACTTTTTTTGGTACCACCTCCGTCGAGGCTCTAAGTGAGCTGAGCCGATACTAAAAGGTGACATGAAAATACCGCTATAAATAAATAAATAAAATATAAATAAATATATGTATATTTATCTAAATATAAATAAAATCTTTAAAAAAAAAAAAACAGTCAACACGCCCACAAATGACCAGCGGGGCATCTCTGTGAGGGGACACTATCTGCAGTGGAAAACAAAATCCCAAAAAGTAAAGTGAGTAGAGTCGAATAGAGTCGAGTTGAGCCAGTTCCATGCAGTGGAAAAGGGGCATTAGATAATCATTTCTATAACTCATACTTTCACGACAACTGGTACTTATTGTTGGGGCTAAACTGCCACATTGGGGTTGGCTGTGTGTGAATGTGGTGTTCTCCGATGTAAGGTCATTCACCATGCCAGGAACCGACCCTCCACAGCCAATAAAAGGAATAAAACCAAGGGTTGTTTTAAACATTCAATTTACTTGTGTGTGTGTGTGTGTGTGTGTGTGTGTGTGTGTGTGTGTGTGTGTGTGTGTGTGTGTGTGTGTGTGTGTGTGTTTTTTACCAGATATTTCTTGGGACCACATGTCCCTATTAGGATAGAAAAACCAGAAACCACCTACCCCGTGGGAACATTTTATGGGTCCCCATGAGGAAAAGGGTCTTGTTTGAGGGTTAGGATTTGGGTTTAGGGTTAAGGTTAGAATTAGGATTAGGTTAAGGTCAGGGTGAGGGTTAAGGTTTAGGCATGTAGTTATGATGGTTAAGGTGAGGATTAAGGGCTAGGGAATGAATGTAGTCAGTGAGGGGCCCCCACAAATATAGGGTGACGTGTGTGTGTGTGTTCATTGCTACCTTTTTGTGTATTCATAGCTATTCCTGAAGCAGATTGAAAAACATGACAGTCCCCGAGGCTCGTCCCGTCGGGCCTCCATGTGCTTCGCCGACGGGCTGCACACGTTCAGCACTTCTCTTCCTTCCCTGTTTGAGTATGCACTTGCTCCCTCTGGCTTTTGAATTCGACATGAATTAGAGAATGCTTAACAATGAGCCAGGCTATCCCCTCTCCGCCAAGCGCCCCCTGCGTTAATCTAACGAATTCAACAGTGAAATGAAGGGGCATCCGGGTAGCATGGCGGTCTATTCCGTTGCCTACCAACACGGGGATCGCCAGTTCGAATCCCCGCGTTACCTCCGGCTTGGTCGGGCGTCCCTACAGACACAATTAGCCGTGTCTGCGGGTGGGAAGCTTGATGTGGGTATGTGTCCTGGTCGCTGCACTAGTGCCCCCTCTGGTCAGTCGGGGCGCCTGTTTGGGGGAGGGGGGAAAGCGTGATCCTGCCATGCGCTACGTCCCCCTGGCAAAACTCCTCACTGTCAGGTGAAAAGAAGCAGCTTCACATGTATCGGAGGAGGCATGTGGTCGTCTGCAGCCCTCCCCGGATCAGCAGAGGGGGTGGAGCAGTGACTGGGACGACTCAGAAGAGTGGGGTAATTGGACGGGTACAATAGGGAAGAAAAAGGGGGAACATTTTTTTAAAAACAGTGAAATGAGAAATTGAAATTATATCAATGAACTCTTCGGGCTTTAGGGAAGATGGAGCGTGCACAAAACGAGCACAAGACCTCCATCCAGCCATCCATCCATTATCTGAACCGCTTATCCTGCTCTCAGGGTCGTGGGGTTGCTGGAGCCTATCCCAGCAGTCATTGGGTGGCAGGCGGGGAGACACCCTGGACAGGCCGCCAGGCCATCACAGGGCCGAACACACACACACACACACACACACACACACACACACACACACACACACACACACACACACACACACACACACACACACACACACACACACACCCCTTCATACCTAGGGACAATTTAGTACAGCTGAGTCACCTGACCTGCATGTCTTTGGACTGTGGGAGGAAACCGGAGACCCCGGAGGAAACCCACACAGACACGGGAAGAACATGCAAACTCCACACAGAGGACGACCCGGGATGACCCCCAAGGTTGGACTACCCCTGTGCTCGAACCTGGGACCTTCTTGCTGTGAGGCAACCGCGCTAACCATTGTGCCACCGTGCCACCCGCACAAGACCACATGGAGGCTTAATCCCAGGAAATCAACACGAATTTCATTTTAAAAAAAAGATGGCTACCACATCTACTATTGCTTTATGCCATTTTATTGTATTTCACTGTTCAATTTTTAGTTTAACTCACTCTTTTTAATTACTTTTGTGTAAAGCATTGTGTAACTCCAGTTTTGTTATTACTGACTGATTGTTACTAGGATGTATGAGATGCTTCTCCCTGGAGACAGAACTAGCGTCAGTGCAAAGGAAGGAAGAAGGGGAGAAAATAGCTGCACTGCCCAAAGCTCGTGTACTCTTCACAGCAGTACATCCATGGGGGGATGGGGTCACTGGGTCGAATGAGAAAACGAGAAAACGCACACATGCACTGGTGGTGTGTGTGCACACTGCATATAAACAATCCTGTTCACCCCTGACAGCAGCCCGCTTTGGTGTCATCCCATAACTTCAGATACATTACACTGCAGAAGTCTCTTGATTGTTCCCCAGTGCATCTACCAGTGCATCTACCGGGACACCGCAAAGGGAACTCAATGACAAGTGCGTGCACACGTGTGCGTGCTTTCGCACATGCACACATGTTGCCAGACTCTGATCCACCTCATTTGTCCACCCACTCGGAGACTCTGATAATGGGTTATCTGCATCTCCTCCGTCTCCCTTTGTCTCTACCTGTTTCAGCTCTCTCTCCATCCATCCCTCTTTCATCTGTTCGCCGGTGTCTACTGCATCTCTTCTCCAACCTGCTCTCTCTCTCTCGCTCGGTCGCTCTCTCTCTCTCCATTCCTCTGATAAATTCCAGGGTGCTTTTGTCTCGTGCTTTTCAAGGGTTGCCCTCCTACTACTGCTTTGGGTGAGGCAGACGACCAGGGGATATTGACTCGACAGATTGAATCTGGGGAAAAGAAGATATTTCTCCTAAAAGACGCAGAATCTTTCTTTCCAACGATGATGATAGGCCATGTTTCCTTAAAACTTATGCTGTGCCTCTGAAGAAGAGGGTACTTTTGCTGTGGGTGATGTATGACAGAAGCATTCAGCTGGGGTCCAATGTTCCAGAGGATTCAACCCTCCCGATGAAAGTAAGAAAAAAATATATATATACCTTGTCTCACAAGATAGATGAATCTCCTAAGCTGATCTTGTTGATCAGCACATTGCTCGACAGGTCATGAATAGGGCTGGGCAAAAATTCAGTATTATCATTTGTTGTTTATCAGATGTGTAGGCTATATCGATAAATCCATATCCTTCATTATATATGAACTGGATGCTGAAAAAAAATATAGACAAGAACAAATATTTGCACCTAAGTTAGAGGAGCCTTTTCTCCTTGCTCCTGAACGGAATAACAAGAGGTTTAAATGAACCTAGCAGCTCTGTTGGTGGTGAAGAACATTGCATGGGAGTAGATCGTAAGACTCAAAGTGTGGCACGGTGGCCCAGCGGTTAATGCTGTCACCTCACAGCAATAAGGTCCTGGGTTCGAACCCTGGGGTTGTCCAAACTTGGGGGGGGGGGTCATCCCAGGTTGTCCTCTGTGTAGAGTTTGCATGTTCTCCCCATGTCTGCAGTGGGTTTTCTCCGGGTGCTCCGGTTTCCCCCACCATCAAAAAGACATGCATGTTGGGGTTAATACTGTTAATAATCTGTGCCCCTGACCGAAGCAATGGCAAGACGAACTCGAGCTGGTTCCCGGGTGCTGCAGCTGCCCACTGCTCCCAGCTACACAGCTAGGGTGGGTTAAATGAAGACAGGAATTTCCCCATGGGGATTAATATTGTATATTAAAAAAAATCAATGTCGGGTTGCCATTGTTTGCTCTAATGAATGGCCATGTTTGCCATTACTCAAAAACTGTCATCAGTGCAGCATGTGGGTCAGTGGGGGAAATCATCATCCACAGACATGAACAAATTGTTTTGGTCGTCTGTAAGCTTGGCTTCTGAATGACGAAGCCAATGTTCACATTCATTTTGTACAGAGAAAATCTCACAATGATGCTTCCATTAGGAATAAATAGGGATGTCAAGAATCCTGAGTCTGATGTCGTGGCAGTTAAGGTGTGAGTATCGGTCTAGTCTGCTGTAATAGACGGAAAGCCAAACCTTGGTGGCCTTATCAGCTAACTAAAAAGCTTTAGTTAGCTAGACTCTCCCTGGAAGTAGGAATTATTCAGACTTGACCTTCATATGGCTGCCTCATATCTCTCACCTCAAACTCAGTCCTTTCACATATTTCCTAACAACCCCAACTTGCTCTCTCCCTCTGTCACAATCTCTCACACATACATACATAAATATACATACATGTTTGTTTTTCTATACTTGTGAGGACACATATTGATGACATTCATTCCCTAGACCTTAACCGTAACCTTAACCATTAGAACTATATGTCTGGGCGTCCGAGTAGCATAGCAGTCTATTCAGTTGCCTACCGACACAGGGATCGCCGGTTCGAATCCCCGTGTTACCATTGGCTTGGTTGGGCATCCCTACAGACACAATTGGCCATGTCTACGGGTGGGAAGCCAGATGTGGCTGTGTGTCCTGGGTGCTGCACTAGCACCTCCTCTGGTCGGTCGGGGCACCTGTTCAGGGGGGTGGACTGGGGGAATAGCATGATCCTCCCACGTGCTACGTGCCCCTGACGAAACTCCTCACTGTCAGGTGAAAAGAAGCGGCTGGCGACTCCACATGTATTGGAGGAAGCATGTGGTAGTCTGCAGCCCTCCATGGCTCGGCAAAGAGGGTGGAGCAGCGACCGGGATGGCTCGGAAGAGTGGGGTACAATTGGACCAAGTACAATTGGAGGGAGGGGAAAAAATCCCCCCAAAAAAGAACTACATGCCCAACAAAGAGATAATTAGGGAGTGTTGACATAAGCCATGCGTATATCACACCACTGAAGGAATTTTCAGATGGCTATGAACAGGAAACTGTTTTACTCAATTCAACTTCAGGCCATCTGTGAGCACAAGGGCGGGCCACTTACTGGAAATTATGCAGGTTTCCTAGCTATTAGCATGCTGTGTGGGTTCTCAAACACAGCCCTGTCAATGTCCACAAGCTGTAGCCACCTCCCGGATGGTGCATCATAGGTGATGGAGGATACCCCTGCTTGTCAGAGCCCATCTGCCTGGTGACCTCATACAGATCACCTATCTGGAACAAAGTCGAGGGCAGGCACAATGCAAAGCTATCTAGGGCAAAATGTGCAGTGGAGAGGCCATTCGGGGTGCCAGAGTCCAGGTGGCACTCCATTTTTTTTTTATGGCTCTGCCGGTAAAAGATGAGTTTTTCCATTGCCTGTGCTTTCCTCCACATCATGAGCCTCAACAATGGTGAAAAAATGGAGCCTGACGCAGACGACAGTGCTTGGGAAACAGTCCAGATGCCTGAAGACATCCAGAGAAACAGGGCTGCACCTGCAGTGTCTGCACTCTGCATCCGCCACCTCGATTCCAAACCATAACACAGTGATTATAATTAAAACAACACTAATTCACAACACTAATCTTGTCACTGCAGCAAATTCAGTCAAGAAACAACAAATATGTACTGTATATCAAGTGTCTGCGTCATCGAAGGGAGGATTTCTGATAAGGCAGCAAAAGTGCTCCTATCTAGTACCACCCAAATTATAATGAATGCCACAGCAAAGAAACTTGAGAAAATAAGGGAAAATTCAGAAAAAGAATGTGAAAAGTTAAAAATAACTCACTGAAACTAATCACATCATTGCTTTGCCAAATTCTCATCAGTCCTGAGTCTTCCCTCCTGCTTATTCTTTCCCTCTCTCTCCCTGTACTCCAGCTTCCTTTGCCCTCTCTTCCGGCGCCGTTCTCCATCCACTGTCTCACCTTCCTCTCATTCTGCCTCCTCTCCTTCTCACAATGGTTCCCTTGCTCTTCTTTCTTATGTTTTTTTCTGCCCTCCTCTCTTTTCCCATCATCTCGCTCCTGCTTCTCTTTAACGAGAGCTCTTTTATCCTGCTAGGCTCCTGGTCTCTCTGTCTGTCTGTCTGTCTTGCTCTGAAGGAGAGGTCAATTCGGTCAATGACGGCAATGCAGCCTGGAAAAAAAGCGTAGATACACTTCAGACATATGATTTTGGAAATTGTTATATCGTCTCTTGAATCATAGTTTTTGCACTGAGCCATTCGTAGAGGGCAAAGTAACTTTTCAGGACAGGACACTGCTTCAGGACCCTTTCAATCGCAGTTTGCAAACTCAGCTAGCAAGTTGAGACATGTTTGAGAACGGCTCTGTATTCAACATCACAAAATCCGCAGTAGCTAGCTAACTCTTACTTGACTTGTCAAAGTAATAGAGCAGATCAATAGCTAAATCTTCAACATCAAACACTGCACTTAGTAAACCCACTACCCCCTTTCTTGGCTGCATTATGAATGATATGAGAAGGGTATCCCACTACATAGAGGTCTGGATTTTCCCACAGAAGCCTGATTTTCACTGAATTTCGGCACCCCAATGTTAACCAATGCATTGTCCATTTCAAAAGAAATGCAATTACTCTAGGGGATGCCATGTTCTGTCATCACATTGTTGACTTTGGAGTAAAGTGCCTCAGCATCTCCAGCATTTGCAGAGCACATGTTCAAAAACTCGCGTGAGACTCAAGAGTGACGCTTTATGTCAGAGCCATGCAGTCACTGGGTTCTTTTTTTTTTTTATTGAGACCAGAGTCTCCATGTCCATTGAATATGGACCTTCTTTCATTGATGCAATAGTAGGTGCAAGGAAATGTGGTGCTAGTGCATCATTAATTATACAGGATGTCTTTGCTGCAGCGGAGGCATAACCTTTAGCGATTTCACTGTCTGGAAAGTCAGCTCTGACTAAAGGCCCATTGCGGTTTGCTGTGGCGATTGGTAAATTGTGTTCCACGAGAAAATTAGAAAATAAAACCTCGGCCTTGGTAATCTTCTCTTGCAATGCTGAAGCGTTTGGTAAAAAGGTTTGCAACGAAGCCATACCCACCATGGCTTGTTTCTTCTCTCTCTGCTCCTCGCCACTGATGTGACGTTCAACATCTGTCCGTCTTTTGTCAGCACAGTTTAGAGATCTTTTGCCAATCTCACAGAAAAATGTATAGATGTCCAGTTTGTCTCGATGAACGCATCCATATTCGGGAGATGACTTTATTCATTCACTGTTGAATTTGGTTTTATGTATGCGCACCGCTTAACTTTCGTTTCGACATTTTTGCTAGCTATCGCAAACATCAAGTGGCACAAGCCGTAAGCCCACCGTTGAGGAGCAAGATCAAGGAACGCATCTGATTGGCTAAAGTAATGCTCAACCAACTAGATGTAGTAATGCTCAACCAATTAGATTTTACCTTGTTCATGTATTTCTGACACTAACAAATCAAATCAAACCAAGTAATAAACTAAAGTATAGGCTATTTCATTAACATGTGTATAGAGATTTTTCCCTTGCTATGTGTGCCGCAAACAAGTTCTGGACGGAATGCGTGAGATTTCGGAACCTATGCATGAGACCGTGAAATGGGGTCTCAATGCGTGAGTCACGCCCAATGCGTGAGATTTAAGAGCTACGGTTCCATAGTGCGGGGGCTCTAACAGCAAAAGCTCGATCACCATTTTCAACAAACTGAGACCTAGGAATAACCAGAACAGCTCCATCTGCAGATCTTGATGGTTGAGAGGGCATATACCAGGTCAGTAAATCAGAAATGTATGTAGGAGCAAGACCATTTAAAGCCTTAAAAGTGAGCGATAACATTTTAAATTCAATTCGAAATATAACAGGCAGCCATTATAGGGAGGCAAGCACAGGAGTGACATGGTCATGCCTTTTTGTCCCGGTAATGAGCCGAGCAGCAGCATTTTGTACCGACTGCAGATGGTCGAGGGAGTCCTTGCTGATACAAGAATGAAGTGCATTACAATAGTCAAGCCGAGAATAGATAAAAGCATGTACAACTTTTTGCAGATCGGCAATTGATAAAAATGACCTAATTTTGGAGATTAGCTTGAGCTGGAGAAAGCATGACTGAACAACATGTGTGTTTTGATTATCAAAACCGAGGTTAGCATCAAAATTTACCCCAAGACTGCTAGCAGCCTGCTTAACCTGACAGACCACCAAGATTAGTAATAAGATGCATAACATGCATGTCTTTTTGATGTGGGGGAAACCGGAGCACCCGGAGAAAACCCACCACAGAAACGGGGAGAACATGCAAACTTCATACACAGGACGACCTGGGATGACCCCCCAAGGTTGGACAACCCCGGGGTTCGAACCCAAGACCTTCTTGCTGTGAGGCGACAGCGTTAACCACTGGGCCACTGTGCTGCCCATTATGTATTGTATTGTATCGGGTATCAGTAAGAACTAATTTCCCTGCTCAAAAAAAAAAAGACACCCAGAGTACCCTCCAGCATCATGACATATTACTGCCACACCAAGCCACATACTGGAACAAACAGCAGCAGAGAAAAATACAGCATCTTGAAAATATCAGTGGAAAGTATTAGGAGGAAGTATATGTTCTGGTATGTATTTCAGGGATTGGTTGGGAAGCGTCATGGTTCTCAAAGAACTGTCAGTCTTCAGAAAAGAGAGTCTTCGCTCCTTCAGCTTTTCAATCAGATTAAGCACCGCTTTCATGACCAGAGTTAAAACATTTACAAGAGATGATGTAAATTGGATGACACCTGGATAAAAGCAAAGTGATATCTGGAAAAGGATGAAGGGGTAAAAGGGGTTTCTGTGATACATCTAGAAATCTAACTTGAAACTTTATCAATCATCCAAATTTAGTTAGTGTAAGATGTTTTGTATGTAAAAATGCAAGTCAGCGTGCTTTCTTTTTTGCAATCTTAAAGGGAAATTTCACGATGGTTCTGTGTATGTGCGATAAGTACTGATGAGTAATGTAGTCGACTGAAGCAATAAATCATCACTGTGTACTATATTGACAGATAAATCGACATTTTTCTGCTCACAGTTCTTCCCACAGCGCCTACACATACCAGAATGCATTGCATGTAAATCTCTGCGTCATCGTGCATAAAATCCTCAGCACTAGTGTTGTGGGACGTCATTTACACCAACAGAATTGAAGCTTAGCGGAGAGAATGATGATGTGTTTTCAACAGTGTGTTTGGAGTAGATTAGAGTACCAGAAACCCTGCTAGGCTGTTAGTTTTTCCGTCCACCAGCTGACATTATGATATGTCACTTGGAGGCTGGAAAAAAAACTGTCTCATTTCAGATACTTCCGTTGGTGCATTTCCATGTGGTTTTTTTTTTCTTTTCAAATTTCTCCCCAATTGTATCTGGCCAATTACCCTGCTCTTTTTTTTGAGCCGTCCCGGTCGCCGCTCCACCCCCTCTCTGCCAATCCAGGGGGCGCCCCAACCGACCAGAGAAGGCGCTAGTGCAGCAACCAGGACAAATACCCACATCCGACTTCCCACCCGCAGACATGGCCAATTGTGTCTGTAGGGACGCCCGACTAAGCCGGAGGTAACACGGGGATTCGACCCAGCGATCCCATGTTGGTAGGCAATGGAATAGACCGCTACGCTACCCGGACGCCTGCACTTCCATGTAGTACACTGTATGCATTATGTACTTACTTACGTAGTGCGTGATTGTCTCAAATCGAGCATGGAAGTTGTGCGCTTACCGGAAATGACGATCACAACCTTCATGCATCAAGTCATTGTGGTATTGCTGTTGTTGGGTTGGTTGGTGACAAGGAAGAACCAAGGGCAGGCAAGCTCAGCCAGGATTTCTAGTCTCCGCCTCCGGGGACGTGCTCATTTTAACCTTAGCAAATGAAATTATCACAAATAGCAGTTAATCCAAATTTTTGAATTCCAAATTATTAACACGCACATTTGCACAAAACACTGAAAATGTATCAAACTTACAAGCAAAGGCTCTCCAAGGCATAAACGTAAAGAAAAACGGAGCGGAACTTCCTGTCTGACGCATGGAGAAATTCTTGCAAACTGCTGTCTTTTCTCGGTTGACCTCTAACCTACGAGTCACATGATTTGAACTGACCACTGAGAAAACACTTTACATTTATCGCCGTCTTTTACAACAAACTACCACAAGAGGTGCTAAAGAATATGAATTTGAAGGCCACCAAACGTGTGCCATGACACTCCCTGCCTGGTATTAATTAGATACCACTATGTAACAAACTGAGATTGTAGGGAATGTCCACAGGAAAATTTTCAAAATCAGTCCTTGGTTGACATATGAAGAACCGTTTCTGAAACAGGTCTGAGGAACATATTGATTGTTCCATGTCTCGCGACCCTGAGCTCGACCTTTCTGACTCTTCCATCGCTGCAAGCAAATGCCTTGGTCACAAGAGCCATGGGCCATTCATTGTGCTTGGTTTGAGCCTCTTTAAGAAGCACCACATCACCCTCCTTTAGGTTTTGTCATTCTTCTTGCCATTCGCTTCGGCTCTGAAGCATTGCCAGGTATTCACGCTTCCATCTGCTCCAGAAGGTATTTGCAAGATGCTGCACCTGCCTCCATTGTTATCTGTGGAGGTCAGATTCCTTGAAGAGGCCTGGGGGAGGGAAGGAGAGTGCAAACCTTTTGAGTGAGGAGCATGGCTGGTGTCAGCAAGAAAGATGAGTCTGGGTCCGTTGAGATAGGAGTAAGAGATCTTGAATTGATGATTCCTGTGACTTCCACCATCAGGGTAGACAGCAGATCATGTATCAAGCGAGAGAGGCTGGTCTGGTGCAACATGGAATCTAGTATACATCTGGAGACACCTATCATCCGCTCCCAGGCTCCTCCCATGTGAGATGCATGAGGCGGATCGAAGACCCATGAACAATCCTCTTCACTAAGGTACGTCCTCACTCTGGGTTCACAGGGATCAGTCAGCAGGATTTCCAGCTCTTTACAGGCCCCTATGAAGTTGGTCCCGCAATCTGAGCGAATCTGCTTGGCAGGTCCTTGCAGAGCAAAAAAATCTTCTCAAGGCACTTATAAAGGTGGATGAATCAATGCAGTCAATCAGCTCGATGTGTATGACACGAGTGGTCATACAGGTGAAGAGAATGGCCCATCTCTTGCATTGTGCCTGCCCCCTTGCATACGTCTTGCGACGACTGTCCAGGGCCAAACACGTCCAGCCCAATATACGTGAATGGTGGTTCAGTGCTCAGGCGATCAATGGGTAAGTCCGCCATCTTCTGCTCAGTTAATTTCCCACGGAGCTTGTTGCATATCACACACTTGTGAAGGATGCTGTGTATACACTTCCTAACACCAACAATCCAATAACCTGCAGTGCGAACAGCGGCTTCAGTGAACACACGACCCCGATGCTTGACTCGATCATGGTAGTGTTCCACAAGCAGTTTTGCGGCATGGCTGCACCCTGGAACAATCACAGGGAATTTCTCTTTGCAGTCCAGAGCAGCATGCTTAAGCCGGCCTTCTATCCTGAGAAGGCCTCCATCGTCCAGTTAAGGGTTCAGTTTTTTCAAAGCACTGTTGCTTGGAATTTCTTTTCCACAAGCGGCTGAAATGAGTTTCCTCCGTAGGGTGTCTGAGGTCAGCCTTAGAGATAGGGTGAGGAGCTCAGACATCCGGAGGGAGCTCTGAGTAGAGCCGCTGCTCCTTTGCGTCGAAAGGAGCCAGTTGAGATGGTTTGGACATCTCATTAGGATGCCTCCTGGGCATCTTCCTTTGGAGGTTTACCGGGCACAGCCAACTGGGAGGAGACCCCAGGGTAGACCCAGAACTCGCTGGAGGGACTACATGTCCAATCTGGCCTGAGAACGTATTGGGATCCTCCAGGAGGAGCTTGAAGGCATTGCTGAGGAGAGGGATGTCTGGAGTGCCCTCCTTAGCTTGCTGCCACTGCAACCCTACCCCGGAGAAACAGCTGAAGATGAATGAATGAACTACAACTACTATTACTTTTGGCTGCTCCCGTTAGGGGTCACTATAGCCGCTTGTCCATTTCCATCTTTTCCTGTCCACTGCATCTTCCTCTGTCACGCCAGCCACCTGCATGTCCTCCCTCATCACATCCATAAACCTCCTCTTTGGCCTTCCTCTTTTCCTCTTCCCTGGCAGCTCCATAATCAGCATCCTTCTCCAAATATACCCAGCATCTCTCCTCCACACATGTCCAAACCATCCCAATCTTGCCTCTCTTGCTTTATCTCCAGATCGTCCAACATGAGCTGTCCCTCTAATATACTCATTCCTAATCCTGTCATTTTTCGTCACTCCGAAGGAAAATATTAGCATCTTCAACTCTGCCACCTTTATTTTCTTTTCGTTAGTGCCACTGTCTCCAAATCACACAACATAGCTGCTCTCACTATCATCTTTTAAATATTCCCTTGAACTCTTGCTGGTACCTTTCTGTCGCAAATCACTCCTGACACTCTTCTCCAACCACTCCACCCTGCCTGCATTCTCTTCTTCAGCTCTCTTCCACACTCCCCGTTACTTTAAACAGTTGACCCCAAGTATTTAAACACATACGCCTTCATCTCCTGGAGTCCTTGCATCCTCACCATTCTGCTGTCCTCACTTTCATTCCTCTTCTCTGCAGCGCATACCTGCACCTCTCCAGGCTCTCCTCAACCTGCACCCCACTCTTGCTACAGATCACAATGCATCCGCGAATATAATTTTACGGCCCTAGTGCTGTGTGTTGTATATAATTTCCCTCTCCAGGTAATGCTCCTCCTCCTGTGGAACTGCTGATTGAGCACAGGTGATTTCAACCCCTCATCAGCTGGATATATAACCTGGAGAGATGCCCAACTGTGCCAGTGGGCTATTGTTGGCAGCCAGAGAGAGCGCTGTTGTGCTTAAGAGTCAATACTACTTGTGAAGGAGGGTGAACCTTGTGCTATTGATTGTGCTTCTTTTTTTGGTCTGATCTGACTTATTTTGTTGTTTGTTACCTAATCCTGGTTAGTTAAGAGCCAGCGTCTTCAGTTGATCTTTTGTTGCATATATTTACATTACTATTTTGTTAATAAACTCGTTTGTTTTTACACTTGGGTCCGCCTCCCACCTTTCTTTTTCCCCCGGGATACTTTTCTTTTCTTTGTTACGTCCCCTCATCCTCTGGACCTTTAACGGGGAATGTAACAATAGCCCACGGAGACTCCTGCCTGATCTCGTCCGTCAACCTGTCCATCACCATTGCAAACAAGAAAGGGCTCAGAGCCGATCTTTGATGTAATCCCACCGCCACCCTGAACCCATCAGTCATTCCTACTGCACACCTCACCACTGTCACACTACTCATACATATCCTGCACCACTCCCACATACTTCCCTGCAGGGGCGTTTCCAGGATTTGAGGACATTTGGGGCTTAGCCCGGACTTCTGCAGGGGGATCCTCCTCCGGAATGTTTTTTTGTTTTTTTGATAAACAAGCTCTATTTTGATGCTTTTTTATGCACTCTGGCACCGTATTTACATTCAAAGTACATGTCTTAATCATTGAAAAATTTATCGTGAAATGTGATGTTAAAAATATTATATGTTACTGATTAGTATGAATGAGTCGTTACTGTTTCAGTTCGTTTTCAGAATCAGAATACTTTATTCATCCCCGAGGGGGACTTGGGGTTTTATGGAAATTTGATTTATTTACAAGAAAAACCCTGCCAAAGGACAATAAAAGTGTGCTGTGGGATCAGACGAGTATGGCCCGCTAGCTAAAAGGCACCTACAATCATGATGAAGAGAATTTCTCTTCATCATGATTGTAGGTGCCGAATCCAACTCGTATCATAAATCAACAGGCAATTTCAACAATTATTGAAAAGTTACTACATGGGCCAAATTCTTACCCTGCCTTCTCTTGAAAAAAAAATCCGAAAAGACGGAGTTTTTTTGAATTTCCATTGTTAGCAAGCGTTAACTATCGTTACAGTACGATCTGGCAATGTTAAGGTCAGTTGTAAGCTAGCTAGCTAAATGATTCAGCGCCATTGTTTGTTTCAAGTCAGTGCGCTTCGAGGTTCCGCGCTGTCTATTGGCCGACGCAACAGCCAATCACGGCTACGTCCGTGCCTACACCCCGTTGGATCTAGCATCGACCATTATGAATCCCAAGGCACTTCTAGGCAAGACACGCCCCGCGTAGCATCCAGGCGCTAGGATTCTAGGGAGACCCGCCCCTACTCTGCCTCTGATTGGCTCATTTTAACCCTAACCCCGCCCGAACACTAACTTTAACCAACCCAACCAACGGAGACAACGAGTACTGGCCAATCTGGCCAATACTAGCGCTTGAATGCCACGCGGGGCGTGTGTATGAGAACCGCTAATACACAGCCGTCATGCTGGAAAAAATAAAATACAATTTCTGGGCTTTGGATTTTTTTTTCTAAAAAGACTAAAACCCCATGGCTTAAAGCTATAAAATACAAAGAGTGATAATTGACCATGGTTATAGCTGCAGGTGTCCTGTCAACGGTTTTACAGTGGTGGTCTATTGGGAAAATGCTTTTTGGGCCGGAGGGGATTTTTCGCTGCAATACCGCGAGTGACCACTGGAAAAAAATTGGCTGCAAGGCTGAGCGGCGGCGCCGCATCCAGTTCTACTATAATAGATCCATGGTGTGGGCGCACTTGTGCACTCAAAATAGCAAGTGTGAGTACGGAAGTACGCGATTTGTGACGGGCCGTGTTTCACTGTCGCCCCGGTGATGAAGAAACGATCAGTGGAGATAACTGTTTTTCATGTCATGTGCTATATCCCTGTTGCAGACTGGTTTGGTAGGCCCACTGCTGAGCAGTCTTGTTTTCTGCAGCACACTTGTTTTATTGGTTTTACAGGCTTGATCAACATGGTAACACAGTGATGAAAATTCGGGGGGGGGGGGTTGTGCCTACTGTGTGCACAGATGAAAGCCACTAACTAGAAAAATATAGATGAGATTTGGAAGTGTGTATGCTCAAACATGGCAATGACCTCGATCCAGGGAACAATCCAAACGTTTAAGAAATGCATGTCAACATTTAAAGCTGGTGCCAACAGGTTCCTCTATCCTTTAAGTAAGGATGTCCGGATTTCCTAAAGTCATTTAAGCACCCCCGTCTGCAACACCCTGCCACAGGGTGATAAGAAAAGAAGTGAGGAATATTTTTCTCATTCACTGCCATGTGGCCAAGCACATAGTGTGTTAGTTGTTATAATCACATTTTGAAGGTGAAGAATTTAAAGTTAAACATTTGCCTTTGCTACTTGTGATGTTGTTAAGTGACATTTTGAATAATAAACATTTTCAGTACTGACGTTAGCTGAATTGGAGAAAGGTGATCTTTCCAGGGTGTCTCCCTGCCATTCCACCCAGTGCATACTGGGATGGACTCCAGCTCCTGAGACCCTTAACTGTATGAAGCAGGTAGAGACAACGTATGGATGATGCTGAGATGATCTTTCACTATATCGTGAAGGTTAAATAAGAGTGTATACTCTTCTATATATGTACATATATGTATATATACACAGACACACAAACAATGTTAATGTTAGAAGTTATTTTATTGCTATTGTTGCTGCAGTGTTGAGGAGCCAAAATTTTACTCTCTTGTACTGCTGTGTCCCCTTTTAGGTCCATCACAGCATCTGTCGGAGTTTCTCTGGAGTGAAATCCTCCCCGGTCCATTTCTCATCTTTGAAAAATGCTCAGAAATAGGAAAGGGGGAAGAGTCCGTGCCATTAGAACAGAAAAGAGAGGGATGTGGCTGGTTGGGATCAGACTGTCTCTCTGATCAGTGGGATCATTAACATGCATATCATTTTGCATGCATGACGCTTCCATGTACTTGGATATGGACACACCATTGCATGCATGTGCTTTGACATGGATGTAAACTGAAAAAAAGAGAGTACTACTGGTTCAAACAGAACTTTTAACTCTTTACATAAGAGTCCAGCTAAGGTGAATTCTAAGAGTTTGAGCGATGTTGATTGATATAGGCTAATCTCTTGATGTACCAGAAATATTTAGATTAAATGGTTTTAATTCAAGGTGCCTTCTTCTTCTTCCTCGGGCCTCAGTCAGTTGATAACTGAGCTGCAGTTGGGAAGTAGGTGGTCAAAAGAATAAAACACTGGAGTAAATTTGAAAAACAATGGCTCAAGTTGTCAGAACAAGCCTATCATAAAATCTAAATCAACTAAACCTTGGCTTTTCTATATCCTATTTTTGACCATGAGAAAGAAGCCAGTTCAATTTGGTATCTTAGAGCCAACATCTTGTCATTTGACCTTTATAGAATATTAAATCAAATTAAAATACATTGAATTATTTTTACACATCTGAATGGTGGAGCAATGTGAAGTGACAAGGGAAGCAGGGATTCCATGAATGTTACATGAAGAAACTAAAATAATTAACTGGAAATTGCCATGAATATATAACCATCTTACATTTGTATGCATGATTCTTAATGCTCATTCCATCTGATGACCTTTTTGTAGCCTTGAATTAAAATAAACTTTTCATTCAGCAAACTTGTACTATGAAAATTAATGAATTAAGTTTTTGTACTTCTGTAATGGAATCATGCTTTGATAACTTTTTTTTTTTTTGTACTGGGAGGTTTGGTGTTCCCTCAAAGATTCAAGGTAAAATAACAGAGGGCCGCATCTTAATTAGAATGCCTTTTTGGCACACACATTAAGTCCTGTTGAGCTAAAAGCTGCAGGTACACTATGAACAAAGTAGGCTTTGGCTACTTTCACCAGTCTGGAGAACATTGCAGAAATGGTGAGTTGGCTCACCTTTCACGAGCTTTTTAGACATAAGAATGTCTTTGAACAGTTCAGTTTACTTTGAAATTCCCAAATATAATTATATTTTGCAATGGTTCCACATAACACTTTTTTCAGCACTTAATGATGAAAGGTGGTAGTCACAAAGGAACAAGGTACTGAGCATAACAGCTAGTATCTTAAAGGTCACCATGCGTGACCATTCCTCCATGGATATGAAGCAAACACAAGACTGGAAATACAAACACAAACCCCAGGCTTGTTAAGGGACTAATTTGTAGCATGTTACCGCCCACACTTGACCCCCGCCAATTTGCCTACCGACAAAATAGATTCACTGATGACGCAATAGCCACTACACTCCACACCGCCCTCGCCCACCTGGAGAAAAGGAACTCCTATGTGAGAATGCTGTTTGTAGACTACAGCTCAGCATTCAACACCGTAGTCCCCTCCAGACTCTACACCAAGCTCAGGGACTTAGGACTCAACCCCAGCCTGTGCAGCTGGATCCTGAACTTCCTGTTGAGCCGATGCCAGGTGGTGAGGATGGGCTCCAACACCTCTGCCCCTTTACCCCTCAACACCGGAGCCCCCCAGGGCTGCGTCCTGAGTCCTCTCCTCTACTCCCTGTACATCAATGACTGCGTGGCCACACATAGCTCCAACTTGGTGATAAAGTTTGCTGACGACACAACAGTGATGGACCCGATCACTGACGACGATGAGATGGCATACAGGAGAGAGGTCAATCTAACAAAGTGGTGCCAGGAGAATAGCCTCTCTCTCAACGTCGACAAAACCAAGGAGCTGATTGTGGACTACAGGAAGAGAGGGGGGAGGCTGGACCCCATCACCATCAACGGGACTGCTGTAGAGAGGGTCAAGAGCTTCAAGTTCTTTGGTGTCCACATTACCGAGGGACCTCACCTGGGATAAACACACCAGCTATGTGGTGAAAAAAGCACAGCAACACCTCTTTCACCTGAGGTGACTGAAGAAGTTTGGCATGGGGCCCAAGATTCTACGGGCCTTCAACAGAGGCACAACTGAGAGCATCCTGACTGGATGCATCACCGCCTGGCATGGGAACTGTACTGCCTACAACCGCAAAACACTGCAGAAGGTTGTGCGGACAGCCCAGGACATCAGTGGATGCGATTTTCCTCCATCCAGGACATATACAATGGACGTTGTGTTAGGAAAGCCCATAGGATTATCAAAGACCTCAGCCACCCTAACTATGGACTGTTCCAGCTGCTACTGTTGGGCAAGCGGTACCACAGCCTCAAAGCCCAGACCAGCAGGCTCCGAAACAGCTTTTTCCACCAAGCAACCAGGCTTTTAAACAAAGAACATTAAAAGACACTAAGCCTGGTTCCGGACTGATGGTACTGACCTATGGTCTCCAGCGGATCATCAGTTTAAACACACACACACACACACACACACACACACACACACACACACACACACACACACAAAGTAGCTTGGCATACTCAAACACAAATATGCAAACAACTACACACAGCACCTTACATACATCACACACCATTTATCATTATTACTGCTTTTTTGTTGTTGTTTATTTACTATTGTTGCTGCACTGTTGAGGGGCTGAAACTCAAGAATTTCACTCTCTTATACTTTTATGACACGTAACAAATAAACTCTTGAATCTTGTTCTGCACAGACGTTCACACCAAGTCACATAGTAGTAGATACAAAGCCAAACAAAACAGCACTGCTGTGGATATATTTTAGTTTTAAACCAAATAAAAAAGGAGAGGCCAATAATTTGAAGGACGTGATTTATGACTTCTTTTCCTGGTTTTGCAATAGGCTCGACTGTTGAAAAGATTACAAAGCCTAAAAGGCATGCAAATTTTCATTTATTTTTATTCCAATATTCAGCATCAATAAATGGCTCTTCTTCACAAGATGTCTGTGTATTTTTACAATGTTTTTAGGCTTACACCACGATAGTGGCTTAAAAAAAAGAATCACATTGGTGATCGTATTTATTTGAAGGACAACTGTCAATCATTTCATAATCATGACAGCGGTCCTGTGAAGCTCTGCTAGCTGCTTTGGCCATTTTAGTGAGTTTGCTGACATCTACAGATTAAACACCATGTAAAGGTTTAAAACATGGCACGCTGGTCTTGGTACGCTGTGATGTTAGCATAGCAGGATAAACACAGCTGCAGCTAATAACATTAATAATGACTCTGTTGACCAAACAGCATTAACATACAGACAGAGCCAGCACTAACAATTACCATCAGTACTGTCCATGCTGGTTCTTTGCCACATCCTAATCAAACACACTCATTATTAATGTGCAACTGTGTGGCTGTTGCAGCTAGACAAACACTATAAAAAATGCAACTTGACTGTTGATTTACCCTACAACGCTAACATCACAGAATACCAAGACCAGCCTGCCATGTTTTTAACCTTTACATGATTTTTATCCTGTAGATGTCAGCAAACTCACTGAAATGATCTCAGGATTGATTAATCTTTAAAAAGGCAATTGCTGAATAAAACCTACCATTTTGCTGTGAGATGAGGAACCGACAAACAGCAATGAACTTGGCAACAATCAACACCCCCCCCCCCCCAATTCTCACTGGCTTGAAGTATCTTTTTTATTTATTTATTTATTTATCTTGATATGGCAGCACAGTGGTTAGCACAGTCGCCTCACAGCAAAAAGGTCCTGGGTTCGAGCCCCGGGGTAGTCCAACCTTGGGGGTCGTCCAAGGTCGTCCTCTGTGTGGAGTTTGCATGTTCTCCCTGTGTCTGCGTGGGTTTCTTCCTGGGGCGCCGGTTTCCTCCCACAGTCCAAAGACATGTAGGTCAGGTGAATCAGCCATACTGAATTGTCCGTAGGTATGTGTGTGTGTGTGTGTGTGTGCGTGTGTGTGTGTGTGTGTGTGCATGTAATGGCCTGGCAGCCTGTCCAGGGTGTCTCCCCGCCTGCCACCCAATGACTGCTGGGATAGGCTCCAGCAGCCCTGCAACCCTGAGAGCACGATAAGCGGTTCGGATAATGGATGGGATGGATGACTTTGATATAATTTATTAATCCCCGTGAGGAAATTTCTCTCTGCATTTAACCCAGCCTAGTTGTGTAGCTAGAAGCTGTGGGCAGCCGCCATGCAGCACCTGGGGACCAACTCCTGTTCTTCTTGCCATGCCTCGGTCAGGGGCACAGACGGCAGTATTAACCCTAACATGCATGTCTTTGTGACGGTGGGGGAAACCGGAGAACCCGGAGAAAACCCACCGCAGATACGGGGAGAACATGCAAACTCCACACAGAGGATGACCTGGGATGACCCCCAAGGTTGGACAACCCTGGGGTTAGAACCCAGGACCTTCTTGCTGTGAGGCGACAATGCTAACCACTGGGCCACCATGCCGCCCATCTTAAAGTAGAGCCTTTATCTTAATCTTAAAGTAGATTTTTAAAAAAACTGAATTGGTGTTCAAAGCACTGATTGGAACTGCACCAATCTTTTATCTCAGGTACCTTTAGATACATATCAAATACATCTTGTAGTTATTCAACACTGCTGCGTGCTGGAGCCAAAAGATGTTATAAGACTGTTTTGAAGGACACTCTGGAAGAATTGTTTTCTCAACATCGTGCGAAATTTTTTACTCACCCAGTTCATCAAAAGCCTGCACAATCAATCAAAGCTCCCTTTTCAGGGCAGTTCAGTGTTGAGCAGTCCCTTGGCAAGGGCTATTTTTTATTATCTTATTACTTTATTGATCCCCGTGGGGAAATTCTTCCTCTGCATTTAACCCATCCTAGCTGTGTAGCTACGAGCAGTGGACAGCCGCCGTGCAGCGCCTGGGGACCAACTCCAGTTCGTCTTGCCATGCCTCAGTCAGGGGCACAGACAGGACTATTAACCCTAACATGCATGTCTTCTTTTTTTTAACTAACTAAATGAACTGTGTTCTCAAGTTCTGAGGCAAACCTTTAATTCTCTACCTAGTAGCACGGAATCTGACTTCTGAGTACAATGACTGAGCTCAATATTATCAATGGGTCAACTCACTTTTCTGACAATTCTGACAGTATTGACAAAAAATGTTAAAATGGCAAACTTAAACTGTCCAAATTTTAAGTAATGATGAATTTGCTTTTTGAGGAAATTTTGTCTTTTATCATTCAATTCCAGGTGTTGGTGGATCTTAAGACAGAGGGAAGAGATACTGCTTTAGGTCTTCCTGTAGAAATCTTGGCATAAGGATGGTGCCATGGTGAAGACTTGTAGATAGGGTACAGTAGCACTGACACAGTCCAACTCACATAGCAGTGTCCTTCACATAGTTTAGTCAGTTTTTTTGGCTTGTGTTTCTTCCAGATGACATTTCCAGTGAAGGCCCCTCTAAAAAGAAGCAGCATTGCTGCTGCGATGCCAGGCAGAATGACTGAGTACTCTCGGGGAATAAAACACCTGCGTAGCACAGGATCACTGTCCATGAAGGGCAGCACGATGACCCAGACAGAGTAGTACGTGAACAGCAGGAGGCTGACACCCACCAGACTCATACCAACTGCTTGATCTGTCAGAGCAGCCATTTCCAACAGACATTACTTAAGTTGTTGTTGTTCCTGTTCTAGATGCAACAGACTCAAAAGCTCTCTCAACACACACACACACACACACACACACACACACACACACACACACACACACACACACACACACACACACGGGGATCAGCAGTTCCAGGGCTTCTCTCTCAGCCTGCTATAACACAACTACATCAAGTCAAGGCCAAGAGACTCATTTTATCTCATAGACAGAATGAGCAACTCCTTAGAAAACAGCTTTCTGAAGAATGTAAGAATATCTGACACAGCTAAACAAAACAAAACAAAACAACTTATATTACTTCCCAAGAACATGACCAGTGTTGGTGTTGTTTACAGAATAGTAGTTAAAGGCCTATTTCAGTGAAAAACTTTTTTTTCACCCCCGCTACCTGAGTGGTGCGAGGGCATTCAGCATATGTTAGTGTGAATAAATATCAAAAAATATCTTTTTGATATTGTTGAATCTTTGTTTTTTTTTTCAAATTGTCATACGATCCAAATCTGTCAAACACAATTTTGTTTTCGAAATAGGTGAAACTTACAACATTTTTACATCACACATTTTGATTTAAGGGTTTGATATATGAGCAGCACGGTGACGCAGTGGTTAGCACGGTCGCCTCACAGCAAGAAGGTCCCAGGTTTGAGCCCTGGGGTAGTCCAACCTTGGGGATCGTCCCAGGTCATCCTCTGTGTGGAGTTTGCATGTTCTCCCCGTGTCTGTGTGGATTTCCTCCAGGGGCCCCGGTTTCCTCCCACAGTCCAAAGACATGTAGGTCAGGTGAATCGGCCGTACTAAATTGCCCCTAAGTATGAATGTGTGTGTGTGTGTGTGTGTGGGCCCTGTGTGATGGCCTGGCCTGTCCAGGGTGTCTCCCCGCCTGCCGCCCAATGACTGCTGGGATAGGCTCCAGCATCCCCGTGACCCTGAGAGCAGGGTCAGCGGTTCAGATAATGGATGGAAATTTTGATATGTCATTGGTTCCACCCGGCTCATACCCTCCATCCAGAGTGACCAGGCAGGTATTCGTTCAAAGGTGTTTTGATTTTGTACAAAAAGAAGATTGTTGCTGCCATCCAGCACCGAGTATACCTTCTGCTATCACAACCTGCTGAAATTAAATAAGACATAGAATAACTTGAATAAAATGTGTATTTCCTATAATCACAGACTCAGTAAGGTTTTATCATACATTTAACCAATGTCTTTTCTTTCTTTTTACTTCTCAGGCTTTTGAGGCCATGTTATGTAGGTAACTGGAGGAAAAAATACACCCCCCCCCTTTTCTCCCCTAACGTATCTGGCCAATTACTCCACTCTTCCGAGCCGCCCTGATCGCTGCTCCACCCCCTCTGCCAATCCGGGGAGGGCTGCAGACTACCACGTGCCTCCTCCGATACATGTGGAGTCGCCAGCTGCTTCTTTACACCTGACAGTGAGGAGTTTCACCAGGGGGAAGTAGCGCGTGGGAGGATCCCCCTCTTCCCACCAGTTCCCCCTCCCCCCCAAACAAGTGCCCCGGCTAACCAGAGGAGGTGCTAGCGCAGCGACCAGGACACATACCCACATCCAGCTTCCCACCCACAGACACGGCCAATTGTGTCTGTACAGATGCCCAACCAAGCCGGAGGTAACTTGGGGATTCAAACCAGCGATCCCCATGTTGGTAGGCAATACAATAGACTGCCATGCCACCCGGGCACGCAAAAAATGTATTCTTAATATTTATCTTGCCACATAACATACTACTGTTGGATATACAAATTCAAAACATTATTACATAAAGACATAAAATGTGTTTTTATGGCTCTGTTTATGGTTTAGTTCTTTATTGTCTAAACTGGGACTGAAAGATGCTTTGAGGAAACCCAGAACAATTTTCCCTCTGTGAAATATGCTCAGGAGTCCTCTTGCTGCTATTACCGAGTCTGAGCAAATGATGAACCCATCTCCTCTAAGATCTGAGCACAGGTTCATTTTATTGCAGCACAGACTGAATTGCAGGAGACCTCATCAAGAAGAGAAGATACTCGATTGTCACTGTACATGCATACTATCAAATTCATTCTCTGCATTTAACCCATCCTCTATACACACACCAAGAGCAGTGGGCAGCTGCAGTGTGGCGCCCAGGGACCAACTCCAGTTCTTGGTTCTTAGCCTTGGTCAGGGATGCAGGCATGGGAATTAAACTTGACATGCATGTCTTTTGCCCCTTCTCCACTGAATGGTACTGGCTCAACTCGACTCTCTTTACTTTCTGGGATTTTGTTTCCAACTGCAGACGTGTATTGACTAGTTCTTTTTTTTTTAAAGATTTTATCTATATTTATATATTATTTATTTATTCATACTGGTATTTTCATGTCACCTTTTAGCATTGGCTCAGCTCACTTGGAACTTCGACGGATGTGGTACCAAAAAAAGTACCTAGTACCAGCCACCATCCCTAACTTCTTCCCAATGGAAAACCAAACATAGCGAGTAGAGCAGAGTCGAGCTGGTACCAAGCAGTGGAAAATGGGCATTTGATGGCAGTAGCGAACCGTGGGGTCTGGCTGTGGGCCTTCAATGGCGCAATGATACTATAATCAGCCAAATATTTGGGGTATTCTAAATATGTGAACAGCTCCGACACACACACACACACACACACACACCGCCAGTAACTCAGTGCCTCAAGATCCTCCAAAATCAAATCCATTGGCTATCATATAGCCTTTGTCTCTCTCCACACTTAGAAAACAATGAAAATGCACGACATGGCCCCCGCCTCTGGCCTACAACATCACCATGGACAGCGCTAGCATGCAGCATCATAAAACCTCTTCTTTACAAACTGACCAGACCGAGTCAAAGCAATTCATGAGCGAAAAACAGAAATAACGATAAAATCAAACTTCACATGCAGAATAGGCCATGTGCACAGTCGTAAAATATAACAAACCTTACACCATAATATTGAGTTTTGTAGGCCTAACATTACATGAGCAGAGTGTGGTATTAACCGGCTATGAAGTGCTATCACAATATGTAAAATGAATACGCCAGCTTTGATTTGGAGTAAAATAAAATTAGGCAGCTTACCTTATTAGGCTACTTGAATATGAAGTCCATCTGTCGGTCCTTTGTGAAGTGGGCAATGGCAGCATCATGCGGTTTGTCCTTGGATTTAAGTTCCATCAGAAGGCCTTTTTCTTTGGACATCAGTGCCAAAGCTCCCAATCGATCCTGACCCGTTGTGTTTCTGGTGCACGTCTTGATGTGCTTCAGGGCTGAGAAGACCCCTCAACTGAAGAGGTGGATACAGGGATGGTCAACATTTCCAATCACTTGTTGCTTTTCCTCGAGAGAACGTCTTGAGAAGGGTAACGCTAACAAGCTAACTACAATGCCGCTCTCGTCTTCTCCTGTAGCCATGCTTTGTTTTTTACTTTTTCTCTAACTAAACTTCATCGCACTCGTCTGATACACAGACTAACGTTAGTGATGTGCGGTTCGACTGGTTTATAAGTGAGCCAGTAGATTTGGATTGCCAATGCAAGAATCGTCAATCACAAGTAATGACTCCTGAGCAATCGCACATCATTCTTTAGTGAGCCCTGTCTGGATAGGTCTGGACTTCTAGAAGTCCTAGGGTGAGATTTTTTTGTCCCACCCACTACAACAGCAAAATATTACTGGCTGATTCACCTGTCACTTTCTAGATAAACACACAAGCACAAGGACTTCTAGCAGTCCTAACCAATGAAGGAGCCAGTCAACTAACCCTCTCTCTGCCAAGAGACAACAAAATCTGATTGGATAACTCGATTTTCATGGTTTCAGGACAGTAACCCTTTCATTATTGAAGCAAACTTGATAGAAAATCTTCTAATTCTAATTCTAATTCTCTCTTCTAATTCTAAAATTAGAATTAGAAGAGAGAATTATTATTAAGTGAAAGATGTTTAAATATAGCATTTAAGATGCTGATATGTTGGGCCTTCTCTGAAGTCCTATAAGCCCCCAAGGGTTCCCCTCTGTTTGATGGTGGGAGGAAACCGCAGCACCCAGAGGAAACCCATGCAAACATGCGGAGAACATGCAGACTCCACACAGAAAGAGCCTGGGGTTCGAACCCAGGACCTTCTTGCTGTGAGGCAACAGTGCTAACCATTGGGTCACTGTGCTGTCATGGTGCATCTGGTCTGATGTAAAGGTTTGATATTTTTTAGAGGCGCCTTGCTTGGACATCTACATACTGATGGGTGACAAATTAAAGGAAAAACCTGGATGCTTGACCCATACAATGAGGGGGTCCGGGGGCTCTGTTATGCAGTGGGGGGCATTTTCCTATTGAGAAAGGGCTGGTGTGTGGGTGCAGGTCTTTGTTCCAACCAAGCAGTTACATACCTGTGTCTCCTAATCAAGTTCCTCAGCAAAGACTCTACTGGTTGATTAGTGGGATCAGGTGTGTAACTGCTTGGTTGGAACAAAAACCTGCACCCACACCGGCCCTTTTTGGATAAGATTGCCCACCCCTGCCTTAGAGGGGAGGGTCACAGCAAATCAATACAAAGTTATCCTGAGTGATCACTTTTATCCTATGATGAAACATTCTATCCTGATGGGAGCGGTCTCTTCCAGGATGACAGTTCCCCCATCCACAGGGCATGAGGGGTAACTGAATGGTTTGATGAGGATGAAAACTATGTAAATCATATGCTATGGCCTTCAGTCACCAGATCTCAACCCAACTGAACTCCTACGGGTGATTTTGGTCCGACGTGTTAGACAGCGCTCTCCACCACCATCATCAAAACACTAAATGAGGGAATATCTTTTGGATGAATGGTGTTCATCCCTCCAGTAGAGTTCAGAGACTTTTAGAATCTATGACAAGGAGCACTGAAGCTGTTCTGGAGGCTTCGTGGTGGCCCAACACCTTACTAAGACACTTTATGTTAATTTTTTGTTTGTCACCTGTTTATTCTTGAGCTGGCCCTTATGCTTTTGTGACTGACTGAAGAGGCATTCCAGGGTTGTGAAACAAAGACAAATCATTCATGTGAAAGTGGAGATATTGTGCAAGTTGGCTGAGTAAGCAAATTCACACAATAAGGCCCACAGCATACATTAAGAGCAAGAGACTTTTTCTCCAGAGATTGAGGAATGATTTTTTTTTTTATAATTTGCTTTAGCAACTTTATAATGGTAAAATTATTTTTTAGCACCAGCACAGCGTTGATTATATCTAAGAAACAGAGCAGTGTCTTCTCTGTATGCCATCTATGAGGAAAACATTTTTCGGCAAAACGAAAGTTTAAGCTGCAGCACCGAAATCAGCAAACGTCAAATTGACCTTAAGTCTGGGCCTCGTCCCAGGCGCCTGATGACAATAGCCTGCGCCTCTTCTGCTTCATATCAGCATTACACAGCGAACCAATGCAAGTCCAGAATTGCAAGTGCACAAATTAATCAAGACTCCAAATAAAAAGATATGGCCACATTTTTCTCCACACCTCATCGCCCAACCTCAAATCCCATTTAAATGGTTTCTGTCACAAAGCTGGGGAGGTGGTAGGGACCCGTCCTTCATTCCTGCTTCATTGTGTTGAAATTTGCATACCCTCTCAATCTCCAGTAACTATAACTCCGTTCTCAGTGGGATGTTTTTATGTATCGTAGTGTGAGGGGGTGCCTGCACATCTCCCTAGTGTGACGGATTGTGACAGTCCGGCGCCTTTCAGTGAGGTTTAATGGGAAATATATTAGAAAGCCATCATCAGGAACCATTTTCAATTTCAATAAGAAGGAGTTCATCATGGAACAAATTTTAGGGCACTGTTTTCCCCAAAGGCCTTTTTCCACCCATCACTGGAGAGAGGCCATAACAAATGCATCACAATCACACTCAGCCAGAGAAATTATGAATACACCTGTTGCTCCCAGCAGCGGATTAAAATAAAGGATGTTGTGTGTGTGTGTGTGTGTGTATGTATGTGTGTGTGCATGTGTACCTGTCCAAGTGTGATCCACCACTGTGTTCATTTGCCTCTTGGGAAATCAGCATTGAAATTAGTCGGCACATATTGGATTAATATTTGACTTTTATAGGAGAAGGAGAGGAAAGAAGCGAGACGGACTAGCACAGAGAGAAATAGAGATAAAGACATGAAACCATTAAGCCCGATGGGAATGTTGTCAAAAGGTGAAGCGCTAGACTGTACCAGCCCATACTTTACACAAATGTGTAAAGTATGGGTGTACATTCTGAACGCAAATTAGGGAAAAACTTTTTTTTCTCAAAATATTCGAACACTCCTCAAACGCGCAATAGAGGAAAACAAAAAATATGTGTTAGAAAAAAAGAACAGAAAAAAAATAGGCTAAATCTCACCTTCTTTGTGGGTCTAGCCATAAGACTTCATCCACATCACATGCAATGTTGTATTGAGCTAGGCAGCATAGAAAGTATCGCCTGGAGTGCAGTGTCCAGGCCTGGCATGACCCCTGATCGATGTCTCCACAAGCTTCCTCCATTGCCTGTAGAAGGGGTATGAATTGGTGGGGCTGGCGATCAAACAACTTCCAATGTCATGCAGAGAATTCTTCTTAAATAGAGGGGAGAATGAGTGCGAGGAAATGTGTGTGACCTGTGAACCTATTGTAGACCAAAGCAGCCCGGGGAAAACTAAAATTGTCCCCGATGATTACGTACCTGGGCAGCTCTGGCCCCTGGTCAGGAATTAGGAATTAGTCTCTTGTGGAATGTGTCCAGAAATCTGATAATGTGTGCAGTGTTGTATGTGCCTAGGACTGCATGATGGTGAAGGATGTCGTTTTGACTAATAGCTGCACATATTATGTTGCCACCACGTTGTGTCAGGATGTTAATGACAGCACCGTGTTTGATATTTCTGCTGCCGCCCCTTGTTTTGAAACCTGCTTCATCCACATATTAATAGCTCATGCTGCACAGCATCTGCTTTAAGCTCCATGGCTCTGAAAGAGACAAGACCAAACAATGTAGCACAGTATGTAAGGACAGGGATCAGTCAATATGATGTAGCACCATAAACTTCCAGATCCAGATTGGAGACAGGAGAGAGACATCTGTGTAGTGTACTGGGGCAGGCAGCACCGGAGCAGATTGTATGAGTAGCCGTTAGCTCCATTAGCAGATCAAGTGGAGCAAAGACATTTGAGAGCGGGAGAGTCTTCATCCACGTCTGGAGAAAACAGAAATCTTTTTCCCCTTCCTTACAATGGATGCCCAGAAGTGGGGTTGATCAGTGGATGGGCCGGGAGTGGGGCTTTCTGCCGGGCTCTCATAGCTGTGGGAAGCGTCCGGCTGCAGCAGATCCACCTGGGATAGGAGCAGAGACTACCGCTGGAGGACATCATTCAAAAGGCTCTCGAGGGAGTATATTGCCAATATTGCCACCTGTGCGGTGGTGACTTGATAAAGGACCCACAGGACACACAGTTCTCCTTCAGTGCTTCACTGATTCGTCTGCAATCAAAGTATACAATAGGACAAGGGTGATGAACATCAATGCACTCACACAACAGCTTTCTCTCAGTCCCAAGCCCGAACTCACAGTATGTTGTGTATATCACAATATGAGCAGGCACAGTATATCTCCAGTAGCCAAGATGGCTAAACTGGCACAGTTACAGAAATGTTTACCACCTACGGTCCCTGTAACTTTAAATTGTATGAATAAAATAAAAATGCTACACTAAAGAATATATATAGAAATAATTTAATAACTCATACAGTCAACATACCTGCAATCACAGTGCACAATATGACAAGCGTCACATAACAGCTCTCTCTCTCTCTGAGGATGCATAAAATGAAACCCAATAAAGCCCTTTCCACAACCCTCTTTAACATTGCAGGTCACCACTGATAATGTGAAAAACATAGTCAATGCAGTCAAAGGAGCAGCTGGATTGGGACCGCAGATTGGTATGTTTTGCCCACGTCTCCAATCTTGCTGCAAAAAATGCCATCTCCCTCAACCAGGTATCCTGGCTGCTTGGTAAATTTAGACAGGTGGTTTCATTCTTCCATCGTAGTACCACAGCTGCACATGTGTTGAAAATCAAACAGGACATGTTAGGAATTCCTAACCACAAACTAATACAGGATGTTGTAACCAGATGGAACACAGTGTATGACATGCTGGAAACGTACGTGGAGCAGCAGGCTGCCATATTCAGCTGTCATAAGACCATCAAAAAGAAGGTGAAGGATTTTGGCATCTTGGCAGATAATGAGGTGTATTTGGCAGAAGAGCTCATTCAGGTCCTCCTACCACTGAAGATAGTGACCTCCCTCATGAGCACAGAAAAAGCCCCCTCAGTGTCCATGATTCTCCCGCTACAGAAAATGATATTAAAAGCAATGGCACATACAGAAGAGGACAGAATCAGAGATGTGAAAGCAGCCAGTGATCTGGATTGGCGATACACCAGTGGGGATCTCAGTGGCTTCCTCAACCGGGCCACAGCCCTCGATCCTCGCTTCAAGTCACTCCCGTACCTGCAGGAACCCATGCGCAACAAAGTCTACTTTGATCTCGTCAGAAAAGCTGAAGAGCAGGGAGCCCCACACCCCATCACTACATTGTTTATTGTTTAATATAGTTTCACTAAATTTAAATTAGTTAATCTTTTATACCAAAGAATCTTTTTTACTCAGATGTTTGTTATTTTCAATAATGTGCTAAATACAAGTACTGGTATTCTCTTTTTTTGCAGAGTCTGCACAAAGATGCAGAAATGCCTAGTTCATCAACAGCAAACCCAAGAACCACGGCCTGAGAAGGCGCCCCCCCCCCCCAGAGCCAACTGCTTTTACACATGTGAACGTGTGAATTTACAAAACACGTTGCGCAACCTCTACCAACACATGGGAGATTTGGTCACAGACATATTGAGACATGCAGAGTAAAACTTCCCCTTAACTCACTTAAATGCTACTTTAACACTTCCTTATGAACTTAACTTTTGCTTAAACACATATTACAATCATTCAAAGTGCAAAACAATACAAAAATATCTGGAACAGGGAGAAATAATCACGACGGTGGTGAAGTGTTGTTTCCTCAATGAGTAATTTACTGGAACGAGGAAAAACAGAGCACGACCCTGGATGTGTGGGTGGAGACTAAAGCAAGACTACCAGATCGAGACCACTGTGTAGATCACAGTTCAACACCATCACAGCACAACAAAAAACAAAGCAAGCAATGCAAAACAAACACTCCTTTCGCATTCTAACCCTTTCTCAGCCATGTATTAGATCTTAACTGTTTTTAATGCTTTTATGATTCCAATCAATCTTTGTGAATGCCACCCATGAATCCAGCCCATCTTTGTAGCCTCATCAAAGTTTCCAATCCTATGAAAGAACATGAACCCATTGTATTGCTAATCTGCAAGACTTTGAATGCAACATTCATCCTTCCAACCTGTCACAATCACAGTCACTTTAATTGATGGCAGGTGTATACTAACTACTATTTAACATGCGTTTGAATGTGACTGGTTGATTCTGAACAAAGCCACACCCCCAATTATAAAAGGGTGTGCACACTTATGCAACCAGGTTATTGTAAGTTTTGTATTTTTCTTCTTTTTTTTCCCCCTCTCAAATTTTTCAGTTTGTTTTCTCTTAATTTTTCATAGGTCGCAATTTCCATTAAGGGTGGAAAAGTTCTGACATGATCTATCTTGGTTCAATTTTTTACAACATAGTTGTAAAAAGTTTTTTTCTTTCTTTCTTTCTATCTATCTATCTATCTATCTATCAATCAATCAATCACAAATACCAAAAAACTGCAAAATCTTTGCGTGCTCACAGTTTACTATATATAAGTGGGATCACTGAAGATAAAAACAATATTTCACTGACAAAGAGGTCACTACAATGACAATAACTGAAACTGAAATAAACAAGAATCCAATGTGTCTTTTTTGTGAAGTTTGGCAAAATAAATTATATTTTGCCAAACTTCAAAGAAGACAACTACTGAATGTATTATCATTTTCTCTAATCTTACTTTGGGATTATACCCAGTTATATCTGATTACATTCAGTCTCTGGGGCTGCAGCTCTCCCTAGTGGTGGGTACACCCCCCCCCCCAGTAGTGGCAGATAGCTGTGTAACATCTTAGACCCAAGAGTATGCCTTACTTTTCCCAATGTTCAAATGCAAAAAAAGTAAAACATACTGTGGGAGTGCAGGAATGAGGACACGGAGAGATCGAGTCAGTTAATTCCATTTACTCGCCACACAAAACGACACTGATACAGCACAATCTCTCGTGGCAACCAGCTAACCGCTAGGCTGCTGCAAACATGGCTCTCCCCGGAAACTCTTAAGCAGTGCCTACGTCAGCACTCTGAATGTCTGCCTGGTGAATCTACCCTGAATTGTGTATCACCACAAAACCTTTATTTTAAACAGTAGGCTAGGGCTACGTGGAATGTCGTGCAGTGTATGGGGGCACGGGAGTTGCGATTAAAAAGAGGTCTCTGCCTTTCCACTCATTCTTCCACACCAGCTTGCCACAATACTTTTCATTTTAGTTGGCAGCCCCCCTACTTAAAACATCTTCCCGTGTGCCTGAGTGAGCACAGAAGCTGTGGGTGGACGCCCATTCTCTTTTAAAGAGGCCAAAGAGGTGAAGCCAGGTAAAGGCGGCGATCATGTCACCTGTCATCAGATTCAGTCAGCGTCGATGCAGGTGAGGGAAAAGATCAAAGGAGGAATTTTCAGGCCTAAGACAAATTAGACATGGGATGCGTGCGTGAGAGAGAACAGGAACGAGAGAAGCTTTAAGTACCTTTGAATGCGGTATGCTTTAAAACAACTTAGGTGTCAAAAACCCATAAAAGATCCATTCGTCACACCTTGACATGAATGGGGCTCGGGGGAAAAAATTAAATTCTTCAAAGGCAGCATCTGTAAACGCTAGTCCGTAGAATTCTGCTAATGTGTAACTTACAACCAACAGTTATGTTTCTGAACAGCCACACAGTTTCCCTTTTTTTGTTGTTTTAAGAGTCTCTCTCTCTGTCACTTTGTGAGGGGATAGAGGGAAAAACGTTTAAAAAAAAAGGAGCATCAAGTGCCGGCGGGCCACCAGAGTGACAGGTTATATGATACACACACACACACACACACACACACACACACACACACACACACACACACACACACACACAGCAGTCTTTGCTTATCTCTGTCTGTTGCTGCTGGTTGACTACACTTGCCTTTTGTTTTTGCAATGCATTTTGGGCCGTCAGAATTTCATATCTTTGAGTGAGTAGTGGGAATGGAAACTGAGGGTGCCTGGCACGCGCGCGCGCACACACACACACACACACACACACACACACACACACACACACACACACACACACACACACACACACACGTGTGTGCATGTGCGTTAGCTCATAACACGGCTCTCCAGTGTGGGGCTATGATATGGAGTGATAGTCCTCACAACAGCCCAACTCGCCACTGATAGATGAGGCTGTAATGCTCTCTGCTGTGTGAACTGCATCATCTATCAAATGGCTCCTATTTAAACTTAGCACTGAACACTGACCGCTGACACTTGTTTTCACTCGACACAGCGAGGTGCTTCTCTCCCTACTCCATCTTGATTAAAGCAGGTTAGCCTTTCCCAGAACACCGACCGGCATCTTTGGATCATCCCATTCATTATGACTGAGAAGGCGTGATTCAACACATGTTGTACATGATTGGGAGCGGTGATCTTTGCAGATCTGCAGAAATGACCACCGCTAATATGGTGAAGACATAAGTGTTTTTTAATTGCTGGGATTTGGAAACATGACAACTCCCTTTCAGAACCATGGGTTGGTGTTAGCTGTGCATTAACATAAGTAAGCATTCACAAGTTCACATTCAACCAGAGCGCAGTGTGGCTGAATGTGAACATCTGAATGTTTTCCGATGTCCAGATGTTTTTCATGAGGCAGGATTTGTCAACACCCTTAAATTTTACATGCAAATTACATTTTATCTTTGTGTCTCAGCCAGCCATTTCTAAAATGGATGAGCAAAGACAATTCCCTGCTGTCAACTGCTGTAATTTCTGCATTACAGAGGGCGTGGGCCGTTTCCCATAAACAGACGGGGGGGGAAAATAAAAAATATTTTCTGTCAGATGGCCAGTGAAATAGCTTTAGCGATGATGATTATTTCTCTTTATGGGTTTTTCCATTCATCATGTGATAGGCCCAAGCGGATATATCTGAATATCATTAACGCCAAATAACAATGCTTTGTACACTATGAAGAAAGCAAGAGGAGCGACGGTGTATCTCAACACAAAGCAATTGTTACACGGCCAACGACGACGTGAAGCTCACTCTGGTGCTACACATTTAATTTTTGTTGGGAATCTGTTGGAAAATATGAAAATAAATTTCAGGTCAGAAGTGCCGTCTGCAGTGTGCATATTAGAATGTACCGACGGCTCCTACTTCCCGGGCCTGAATAATTTCCACACATTACTCCATTCCTCCACACTATAACCAAATATCCATCCATCCATTATCCAAACCTCTTATCCTGCTCTCAGGGTCGCGGGGATGCTGGATCCCATCCCAGCAGTCACCGGGGCTGCAGGCGGGAAGACACCCAGGACAGGCCTCCAGGCCATCACAGGGCCCAGTGTCGGACAGCAGTGGCATGGTGGATACAAACCTCCAGAAACCCACAGCGTAGCAACAACGCTTCTCCTTCTACATAATATAACCAAATATACCTAACAGTAATGAATATAAATGCCACTGACATCTCATACAGAATGCCATAAACGCCTTATTACCCACACTGATGTGAATTCTCTTTTCACAGGTTTTCTCTGTTCGACATAGTCAGTAAATGCTCAATGTGACCTCTCACTGTCATTATCTTTCTCGATGTATTCACAGAAATGGCAGTAAAGACGTCCACAGTGAATAACATGTGAACTCTGAAGCTGAAAGCATTATACCGTGAAACATATGGTCGACTCAATAACTGTGGAGGGCTAGCGGGAGAATAACACGGGCTGTAGCATTAGCATATCGAGCCATGTACGCATTAGCTCTCCAGTCCGCTGAGACAAGTTGCTAAACTGCATTGCTATGCACATTCCTTGCAGCATCCTTCACACAGTTTACCAAACACAAATGTCCAGAACATAAAACTCTGTGGTAACTCCGCCGACTTAAGCTTGCACGGAAAGGTGCCAGCTGTCTCTTAGCTAAGCTAGCGGACTTCTTCGGCTCGGCGACCGCCATTTTAACGCCGGAAACCAAACAACAGTCATTTTCAGCTACGGTCAAATTCAACGTCTCTGCGTGCTACAGTTACAAACTAAAGTTTTGCTCAAATGTACAAACGCCGTCTACGACCCGGTTCCGTTTAGAGTCGGCTTACCTGTTGGCAAACATGACAACACAGCTCGGGTCAGAAGCGCTCTCTGCCGTGCGCATATTTGAACGTACTGATGGCGCCGACTTCACTGACGTCAGCTACCAACGGCTGGTACGATGTACAGAGCGCCCTCTGCTGACAACGCCGTGCTTAGCAGGAATAACGTCACAAATCCCAACCCCAATAAAGGACCGGATAACGATAAGTGACGAGGTAGTTGTGTTTTTGAGACCCTAGCTTTCAGAGCTAAACAATTAGGGGGCT